>NW_006264038.1:28495-29894 GCF_000469605.1 Apis dorsata
TATTAATATTATCTAAATAGGTGGTAATTTAATAATTTCAGTGTTTAATATTGGTTGTACATGATTAGATTTTTTGGTTTTTTTAATTTTAATCGTATTCCAAAATGGTTTTGGAGTAATACGACCATTTTTTATAATATTTGCACCTGAATTAAAAAAATAGATTATAATATTTTTACTATTATAATGAGAATAATTGAAATATTTTTCCATTTAAATTACCAATTTTCCATGATGGATATATATATGATTGTGTTTTATTAATTACAGATGTAATTGTAGACAATTTTGAATCAGGATGTTGAAATATTGCTCTGGATATTGATGCTTTCAATGCAGGTGGTAAATTTAATGAACCTATAATATGTAAAAATTGATATAAAATTATATTTACTATAAACTAATTATCAATAATCATACTTGTAATGTCTTCATCTGCAGTATTTAATAATTTTTTAGTATGATAAAAATGTTTTTTCATCTTAAATCTTTTCATAAAACATCTACATACATCTGTCACCGTTTTTCCATCAAGAGTTTCTATAAGTTAGTATTGTTTAAAATATAAATATAAATATCAAAAAGAAGAAATAAATAAAAATAATAAATAAATAAACAAATAAATAAACTTACTTATTGTATCATTATTTGCAATAAGATTTTCCTTGTATCTATAATATTTTGTTACAGGATTACCTTGTAAAGATAGATCTTTTAAAGAAATCAAGATATTTATAGTCTCCGTTAGATCATTAATATCATCAATAATATTATTTGTAGCATCTAGAATTTCTAATTTATATAATTCTTTAATATTTTTTAGAGATGTTATTTTATTACCAGAAATATTAAGTACTTTTAAACAAGTCTGAAAAAACTCATATATATATATATATATATGTATAAATATATATAATAAAAAAATAACAATAAAAAAACTTACGGATAAAGCGAGTATACTTCGTGGATCAAAATATAATGATTCTCCAAAAGGTAATTTTTGATTTTCTATTTGCAAAACAGTTAAATTTTTCAAATTTTCAAGACCTTCTACTACTAATATTTTATTATACCCTAAATAAAGTGTTTGCAATTTTTCAAGATAATTTAAATTTTCTATTTTACTTATTATATTATGTTGTAAGTATAAATGCGTTAAGTTAGGTGCATAGTGTAAATTTTCTATCTTCGAAATATTATTGTTTTGTAAATATATTACTTTAAGATTTTTATAATTACCGAAATTACCCTAAAATAATATATAAAATAATACAATATATCATATATAAAAGTTACATTTCATTATTATTATTTCAATAAAAATAACTTACAATATTGCTGATAAACATATTATTCATACGTAAATGAGTTAAATATAATTGATCTTTTTTTTTTTTTT
>NW_006264038.1:30115-39485 GCF_000469605.1 Apis dorsata
TGTGCAGTTAATCTTACCATAATTATATGATTTTCTTAAATTATGTAAATATAACAAATTGATAAGTATATATTCATAATTGATCAAACATTTATTATTAGAATGACGCGCCTTTTACATACGACATCTATATTCTTCATTAATAACTATGTTGATTATATCTTATTTTAGCGACATCTAAGATTATATTCAAAATAAGTATAAAAAGTATAGAAATAAAATTATAATTTTTCTGATTGTGTTATGAATTTAAAAATAATGCAATGATGGATGTAGATTTATTAAGACCAGGCACTGTGCCGATATCTCCTGATACAATACTTTGGTTTGAATTTTTATTAAATCCATCTTTATTGCAACAACATTTATCCAAACCTTCTCCTGGTTAGTAATAATTTAACCTTAATTGTTATATATGGTACAAATAATATAAATTTATTAATAAATATATTCTATTACTTATAGTTGTTTAAAATTATTTTTAGATCCCTCAGCAACGGACTTAATAATTAAATTTATGACAATAAATTCAGAACAAAAAGAAAATGAAGTAAAAATTGTTGATACTGAATCAAATGATGCAAAATCTAGTACTGCAATTAAATGGACCCATAGAAATCTTGCTCTAAAAATTCTTTCTTTGAAAATAGCAGCTCATTTAAAATGGGATTTGGATGTATTAGAAAAAAAATTACCATTACCAATACAATTAACATTACTTCAAGATCTTCTTTATATAACATCGGATTTAATTGTAGAAATACCAACTATACCTGAATTTACAATACATCCAATTTCAGATCAAGTATTATTTACAATTGTTTTATATCATAGATGGCATATAAGAGCAATTATTTATAGAGCCTTAAATAATAAACAATCAAAACAACAATTTCTTCATATGTAAGATAAATATTAATAAATATTCATATATTTAATAATAATATTTTTTATATAATTTTTTTGTTTTTTAATTTATTGTATATGTTAGTCCAGGTATTCAAGAATCAACATATGTACCACCTGGTGTAATAGATGATATAATTAGGAAATTAGAAGCTCAAGTATCTAATAGTATAAATGTATTAAATAATGTTCTTGAAAATAAAGATATAAGTCCAAAAATGTTATCATTTGACACTTTCCAAATGTTATCTGAAGATAGTATAGAGATTAAACAAAATTGGGAAAATATGTATTCCATTAATTTAGAAGAATTTAAATGTCAAGTAAGATATTTTTATTATTATTTTATAATTTTTTATATTACTAATTATTTCAACATTTTTAGATACATTATGATTTAGCGAGATTTCATTTGTTAAAAGAAGAATACCAAGAAGCAAAACGTCATATTATACAAGCCAAAGAATTGTTTTATAATTTCAATAATTCAGGAGATATGTTGTATTGTAAAATTCGAAAAGAATCTTTAGATGGTTGTTGTTTAGCATGCGAAGTATCCATAGAAGGAATAACTTCCAGTCTTACTCAGCAATTGCAAGCATCAATTAAAGATCAATATACTGTATATATTTAAATATTATTTTATAGAAATTGAATTTTATGCAAAGAGTTAATAATAATCATTTGTTTTAGAATATATTACAAATTCTTCAAGCAGATAACATTTCAAGAGAAATTCCTCAGGTTTATAGAGATAATTTAGAACTTGATGTGCAAGGAGGATCTGTTAATAGAAAAATTGTAGTAGCTCGTGATCTTTTGCTTCAAATTCAATGTTTAAATTTAATTAGAAAAATTTTGGATGGTAGCATAATTCTTGGTGATTATATAACGGAAATACAAGCAGCTGGTAGTAAAGGAATTGAAGTATTTTTTTGGGTAAGATAACTTTTCTATCAGTTTAACAAATTATTTATATCTATCATTTTAATTTCCTTATAAAATTTTTTTTTATATAATAAAATGTTTTAGGCTCTTGAAAATGTTTTAGAACAACTTACTATTAAAGACAAAACACGTATTTCGCGTTATCTCCTTTATCTCGTACATACAAGTAACATTGATGGATTTGCTTCCAAAATACTTAGTGATCCATTATATATGACGTTATTTAATGATAAAGAATTAGATATCATCAGAAAATCGGCTATTATTGAAGAATTAGAATTACCAGATTTATTATTAAAAAATGATTGGGGTATACCTTTAATAACATATACTCGTCAGTATAAACATATAAGTATTGATTTTATAGTCTAAAATATTAATCATAATCTAATTATAAAAAATTTAAATTGCAGAAAGCTCCAAAATAGAAGTATTTGGATTAGAACAAAGATTAATACAATCATATGATACTAATGAAATTCATGAAATATTATTACATTTAGATGGAAAACATCGTATGAAACCTTTATGGTTAGTGAATAGTTGTTGGGAATTACCTATTCCATTACAAAGTGTTGTAATGTCCCTTTCTAGAGGTTTTCTTCAAGATTATTCATATGTATTATTAGCAAAAAGTAGGGAATTAGTAATGTCTAAAGATTTTGAAGGAGCAATTGAAATATTAAATGTATTAGAAAAAGAAGTACAGCAACATTCACAAAGTGGCAATACATTAATATTTAAATTATGTAAATTAGTAAACTGGGAATGTTTACTTATTGAAATTTTAAGATGCCTTCACAATTGGCCAACAACAAATATATGTAAGTATATGCATTTAATTTCATGATTATTTTATTATTATTATTAAGATAATTAAAAAAAATTTTATAGGTGATACAGAAAACTTAATTACAAGATGTAAACAATGTCTTGGAGCACTACAAGCTACAGATCAAGTTATTCCACGACAAGAAATTATTGAATATTGCACTGTTTTTCTTTTAAATATGACTGAATGGGATTATTTAACAAGTTTAGAAAAACGTTTTAGTTATTCAGAATTTGCAGCAGCTATTAGTAATGTTTGTCAAGATATTGTTAAGTACAAAGCAGGAAGAAAATTTTCAAGAGAAGCATGGGATATGGGTTAGTCTCAAAAAACCATATATAAATTTCTGTATTAGAATATAATGTGAAATTATATTTTTAGTTTTAACTGCTTTTGGCCCAAGTAGAGATCAACCACAAAAACGAAGTAATAGTGGTAATAGTGGAACAAGTACTGGTAGTGCTTCAAGAGATGTTATTGCTAGCATTGGAGGTACACTTAGTAGATTACGTGAACCTATGGTTCTTACTGTTGTTATTTCATTATTAGCACGTTTACGGAATGTTTTACGCGATGAATCTAGTCTTGAATTACATGCGCAGTATCTTTCTCTTTGGCCTGCTGTTGTACCAAAGTAAGTTTTCATATAACAAATTTTATATTATTTTAAAATAATATATAAACATAATTTTGTAGTGCTAATTCTTATAATATCAGAAGCATTGGAGAATTATTGTTTCAATTATTAACACAAGCTTTAAAATATTATCCAACTAATGTTCCTTGGTTAAGATTAATGGGAGATCTTAATTTTGGTCTGTATTAAAAAAATATATATTAAAATATTTCGAATCTAAAATAAATAACATAATATTTTTAGTTCTAGGATATTATGAAAGTGCAATAAAGTATTATTTAGAAGCTATTATGGTAGCTAGTGATCTGTTTAGTCAACCAGTACCAAGATCACAGATTGATGATCTTGTTTATAGACGCATGATTAAATGTTGTGCTCATTTACAATGTTATACACAAGCTGCTGTATTATGTCAATTTTTAGAAGAAGTAGATTATACTTTAGCTTTTAAAATGGCAGCTAGTGATCAAAAAAGTTGTGCTCCAGCAGATGCTATGGATGCATATTATCATTGTATTTGGGATACTACAATACTTGAATATCTCATTCATTTACATACAAAACGTGGTGAACATCATAGAAAACAATTAGCAGTTAGTAATTATATACATAATTTATTTAAAGATTTACATATATTTCATTATATTTATTATATTTAATTATTTTTTAAGATTAAAGTAATTGGTTCATTGGAATTGAATTCTAATAATAATGAAGAAATACAAAGGGAAGCAGCAAACATTCGGAAAGCGAAATTTTTAAGAGCATTAGCAAAACAATATGTTTATTAATAAAAGTATGCAAAAAAATTTGTATTATTATATATATTAATTTTATAATATTTAAATATAAGAATTTTTATATTTATAATTATAATCGATAATTAAAACAATCAAATCTCCCTCCTTTACTGTGTACAACTTGTACCAATCACAGCTTTTTATTTTTTACTCTAATCGATTTAATAAAACACAAAATTAATAAAATAATATTATTAAATATTATATTTTGTTAATGTTATAAAAAAATATTTTTTTAAAAAAATAAACAGTTATTTGTTCATTATAATAAAGTTTTTTATTCTCTAATGCATCATTTTGATGTGAGTCATCTACGATCAGCCCTTATCGTTGAATACATTCTCGTTACGTAGTGCAATGGGTGCGTATTATTACTGTACGTAAACCTATAATATATAAATTATATTAGATATAATATTTATATATATTACAAACAAAGTGTGCAAAAGAAGTTAATTTTCAACAAAAAATTATAAAAATAGAATAATTCAATAAATTGTAGATAACGTACATAACATTAAAACAGTTTTCATGGGACTGTCTTCATAAACAAGGCGCCATGATTTTCTTGCAACGCCATAATACTGTTATACGACATTTCGTTCTTTCTATGATAAATATTTATAATTAAAATTATATGTGAGATATGAACGGAATCAATTTTGTTTCATATATTTCTATATATCACAATAATTTTTAGCTGTTTAATTTTGGTGAGTACATAAAGAAAATCATGAATACTTATTAAAATTCTGAAAGTTTTCGGTACTATTGCTTATTGTAAATACCCTGATTCTACCACGAAAAGGAGTGAAAAAGATAGAGATTGAAAGACAGAAAAGTGTAGTGAAAGAGAAGAGAAAAAAAAAATATTATGTATATTGTGAGTGACTTTTATATTACAAAAAAATTTGCTTAAATATTTATCGAATTTATAAAATTGCTGTCATTAAGAAACGATAAAGTCAAGGTGGAAATCGATAAATTCATAGATATTTTTATTTGATTGTCATGGCGAGAGATTGGCGTCAAGAATGTGGTAACAAGAGTGGGAGACTGTAGTAAAAACAATGCTGGATCGCTAAGCAAGTTCTACGTAAGTAGTTCTGTGTAATTTATTATTAATTATTTTTTATTTTTAATTATACTAATTTTTCATATTTATAATATTTAATATGTTATTGTATAATATTTTATATTTTGTATATTTCAAATATTAGATTCTAACCTCATATTTAACAATATTTATTTTTTTTATTTTATTAGCATTAATATCCTTATAATATAAATTAAATATTTATTAAATATTTTATAATTTCATAATATTTTATTGATATACAATATTTTAATTATAAAAATAAAATATATTTGAAAAAAATATTTTTATAAAATAAATTAAAATTAAAAAATTTTTAATACACAGAAATTGATAGAATTATATTAAATTACAGGTTACTAAAAAACAGAAATTAAAAAAAATTTATAGATATAGTTTACATATTACAGTATTTTTAACATGGATGATGAAGAAGGATCATCAAGTTCTGGACCTATGTCTTCATTGAATAGTTTATTTTCATTTACTAGTCCTGCTGTAAAAAAGTTGCTTGGTTGGAAACAGGGTGATGAAGAAGAAAAGTGGGCAGAAAAAGCAGTTGATTCATTAGTAAAAAAATTAAAAAAACGAAAAGGTGCAATTGAAGAATTAGAACGGGCATTAAGTTGTCCAGGCACTCCTAGTAAATGTGTAACAATTCCAAGAAGTTTGGATGGTAGATTACAAGTTTCTCATCGTAAAGGTTTACCACATGTAATTTATTGTAGAGTGTGGAGATGGCCAGATTTGCAATCACATCATGAATTAAAACCATTAGAATTATGTCAATATCCCTTTTCTGCTAAACAAAAAGAAGTTTGCATCAATCCTTATCATTATAAAAGAGTGGAAAGTCCAGTGCTACCACCTGTATTAGTTCCTAGGCATTCAGAATATGCACCTGGACATTCATTGTTACCATTTCAACAAATAGCAGAACCAACAATGCCGCACAATGTATCTTATTCTTCTAGTGGATTTAATGCTGGATCTACTGGTGGTGTAAATCCAACATCACCTATGTCATCTGTTGGATCTGTTCCAAGTCCAGGAAGTACAACATCACCAAATCCACAAAGTCCATATGGTACTAATGGATTACCAGAAACTCCTCCTCCAGCATATTCTCCTCCTGAAGATGGTTCACAATCTGGTCAGTCACCACCACCTGATCCTGTAGCTATGGATACAAGTGGATCAGCTGAAGTAGCTCCAGTATGTTACCAAGAACCACCTTATTGGGCCTCTATTGCATATTATGAATTAAATTGTAGAGTGGGTGAAGTTTTTCATTGCCATTCCCATTCTGTTATTGTGGATGGCTTTACAAATCCAAGTAATAATTCTGATAGGTTTTGTCTTGGACAGTTGTCCAATGTAAATCGTAATTCTACTATTGAAAATACAAGAAGACATATAGGCAAAGGAGTACATTTATATTATGTAGGTGGTGAAGTTTATGCAGAATGTCTTTCTGATTCTGCTATATTTGTACAATCTAGAAATTGTAATCATCACCATGGATTTCATCCTAGTACAGTTTGTAAGATTCCACCAGGATGTTCATTGAAAATATTTAATAATCAAGAGTTTGCCCAATTACTTTCACAAAGTGTTAATCATGGTTTTGAAGCAGTTTATGAATTAACAAAAATGTGCACTATAAGGTAAAATTTAATATTAAAAAATTAATCATTATCATTATGAATAATAATATAACATAAATTATTACTTATATATTTTGTTGTAGAATGTCATTTGTTAAAGGATGGGGTGCTGAATATCATAGACAAGATGTTACATCCACTCCTTGTTGGATTGAAGCACACTTACATGGACCTTTACAGTGGCTAGATAAAGTGTTAACACAAATGGGTTCTCCTCATAATGCTATAAGTTCTGTATCATAATTTGTGTTTTATGTTTAATAACAAGGAGAGAAAATAGTGAAATGTAGGAAAAACTTAATGATTTAAGAACACTTTTTAATATTATATAAGGCTATAATAAATTAGATATCATAAGAAATTTATGAAAATATAATGAGAATGATAAATGAGAAATTATTGTCTTAATATGAGTCTTCTCATGTGAGAAAAATGAAGTTAATAATATGATTATAAAAATAAAGGATTGCAAACGTTCACAATTATTAAAAGTAATCCTTAATAATGAAATTTCGAAAATTGAAGTGTACACATACAAGCTGTACAATTTTTTGGCTGTTAAATAGGAAAAGAATTATAACAAAAATATATGTTATATATGAAGAATCATATTTTTAAAATATATTTAATCACATCTAATACTTTATTTTATATGAAAAATTGTTATAAAAAATATTTTTTAATGCTATGTCACGAATGCTTCATTAAATTATTTCGAAACTTATATTAAAAGCTATATACATAATTGAAGAATAGAAAAAAGTTGATTTCAATTAAACAAAAAATCAAAAGATTAATCAATATATGGAAATGATTCAAAATTATATAATGTTTTAAATTTATAGTTTCGAATACGCGTGCTTTTGAAGCATTTGATTTATAAGCCTAAACAAGCCTTAAACTATTTAAATTTATTACTATAAAGACTATAATCTAAGTGTAATTAATTTCAATTTACTAATAGTAATGCAATTAATATTTCAATATATACATCAGATGCTGATCTCACGTTGACATTTAAAAGTTAACTGTATCTGATGACATATTGAAATATTAACTTTGATACATATAAAAATATTTTTTTGTGCAACGTTTTCTAACATTCGTGAAATGTAAGCCTTTGGATGTAGCCTTATAAGAAACTAATATGACAACTAACATAAAGTCATCTATTTGCTACTTGTCAGATTTGAGAGTAATGTAAGACTTGTATGTTAGCTATACACTTTTTAAAAATGTTCATAAATTTCATGCTTCAACAGAAATTTATGTGCA
The DNA here is from genome assembly GCF_000469605.1 of Apis dorsata. NCBI lineage: Eukaryota > Metazoa > Arthropoda > Insecta > Hymenoptera > Apidae > Apis > Apis dorsata. Next base: position 38,277 of record NW_006264038.1, read on the forward strand.
TATAAAAAGTATACTATTATATTATGATGTTATGTGCAATTTAAATAATTGGTATTACATTCGGTACAAGACATAAAAATTTTATTAATTGAATTTTAAAATCACAAATTATTTTTGTTGATCATAAAAAAAACGTAAAAAATTTTATCAATAGAAAAAGAGTCACATACAAAATATTCATTTATGAAAGATATTACTTGTTTTATATATTTTAATGAATGACGATTTTATAAAAATTCTATTATAATAATTGAGAGTAAGATGAATAATGCATATATTCATAAATTAAAAAAGTCATATGAATACTTAGTTAAAACAAAGTAAAATTTATTAAGAAATGTTATATATTAAAAGTTCATTATAATCAGCTCTGTTTTTTTATTCATTTATAACAATATTAATTTCAATTGATTTTACATTAAGGTATACAGGTATTACTAAAAAATTACAAATATTGACTCAATATTAGAAATGCCTGATATATATTTGAATGAACTTCTGACTTATTGATAATTATATTTCAAATTATTTTTATGTATATTTTACGTATATTTTTTTCAATTATAAGTATGATGAAAGTATACGGATCATATAACTTTAAGAGTACTTGAGAACTGTGGAACAGAAGTCACTGCCGCTTGGTGTTACTTATTTGTCGATGTACCTAGCTGTGATTGTTTGCTACCAAATTTAGCAAATTACGTGTAGGTGATCAACGATGGTTAAAAGTATTTACTTTATTGAATCAGTGAAAATAAAAATATGTATTCGAATTTAGAAGTATAAATCATATAAGAAAATATGACAATAACACATAAAGAAATACGATTTTTTACACGACGAATAAAAATATTCAATCAAAAAAATATTTATCGTACCACTTATCGTTTTTTCGTGATCACCTGTAATACCTATTTAGTTTAAACAATAGAAGAAAAAAAGTATTTTCCTTCGAAACAATGTTGCAATTGGTATAGAGAAAATCATAAAAATAATATATCTGTTGAAGAAAAGTATAAACTAATGTTTTAGGTATATCGAGCTTGTAGCATTCGTAATGAACACAATGCTTTATCGCAATATATATGTACGAATATGTACGAATAGTTACATGTAATAAGTATATTTAGAGCTTCTATTCTTAATTGATATTTTTCTTTTCTTTTTTTTTTTTTTTTTTTTTTTTTTTTTTTTTTTTTTTTTTTTTTT
>NW_006264039.1:0-442 GCF_000469605.1 Apis dorsata
AGAACGAAAAAAAAAAAAAAAAATAAATAAATTAAAGTTGGAAAGAAAGTTGCGCTGAGTCGAGTGGAGTCGAGACGACGTGGGTCGGACGAGTCGGTGGAAGATGGTCAGTTGGTCTCACCGAGGGATTCCTCGACGATCTTCTCGAGCTGGCCGTTGAACAACTCCCTGCACGATTTCTCGCTCGAGCCCGCCGCCGACGAGGGGCCGGGCGAGCCGACTTCCTGCAAAAGGCCCTTCTTCAGGACGGTTAGGTACCCCTAGCTCTGGATCGTGTCCGTCATGTACTCTTCGTGCAACGCCAGCAAGTGACGGGGCACGTCCAACGCTGTGTGCAATGTGACGGTCACCCCCCTGTTCAAGCTCACTGCCGGATAAAACACGCCGTAGAGATCGCGGAACGCGATCCCTCCCTGGGGCTGGTCGTTCACGAAGAAGCGCA
>NW_006264039.1:524-1210 GCF_000469605.1 Apis dorsata
TGTGCGTGGTGTCCAGATCGAGGAGCACCCCCACCGTGGAGCCCTGCTGCACCCCGCCTTCGGTCCTCTGCGCGTGGCCACCCCCGTGCATGAACCAAGAACGCTGCCGGTCTATGTACATGCTCCAACCCTTGTCGTCCTTCCCTGTGTGCGGATGCAATAGTATCTCCGGTTAGAAGAAGAAAGTTCGAAATGATTTTGAAAATTAAAATTAATTGTTTATTATTATTATTATTTGAACCCTTTGCGAACGATTTTTTTCCCCTTTCCAAACGATGTTAATGGACGAATCTTTCTTATACCCTTCGATTTTTTAGAAGAAGAAAGTTCGAAATGAGTTGAAAGGGGAAATTAAAATTAATTGTTTATTATTATTATTATTTGAACCCTTTGCGAACGATTTTTTTTCCCCTTTCCAAACGATGTTAATGGACGAATCTTTCCTATACCCTTCGATTTTTTAGAAGAAGAAAGTTCGAAATGATTTAGAAGAGGAAATTAAAATTAATTATTTATTATTATTATTATTATTTAAACCCTTTGCGAACCATCTTTTTTCCTCTTTGTCTTTCCAAACGATGTTAATGGACGAATCTTTCCTATGGATTTTCCTTCGCCCTTCAATTTTTTAGAAGAAGAAAGTTCGAAATGATTTGGAAGGGATTAAATTAAAATTAATTATTTAT
>NW_006264039.1:1461-3654 GCF_000469605.1 Apis dorsata
CTATTATTATTTAAATCCTTTGCGAACAATCTCTTTTCTCCTCCCCTTCTCTTGTCTTGTTCTGTCATTCTTTCCAAACGATTTATTAATGGACGAATCTTTCCTACGGATTTTCCTTTGATTTTCAATTACGCTTCATTCGAATTTTTGCGATCGATAAAAAGAGAGAGAGAAAAGGATAATTCGAGCGATTTAGAGTAGTTTGTTCCTCGATTTCATCGAAATTATGAATTTTTCATTTCATTCGACGAGATTATTTTTCTTTAATTGGTAATGAAAATCTTGGAAAATAAGTTCTAGATACACTAGTGGCTTTTGAAAGCCGCGATTCGAGAAGAGATCGACAATTTTTCACCCGATTTCACAGAAGAAAAATTACTTAACCCTTTGCGAACAACACGTATAAAACTTTTATATTTTATCTTATTTTACGCATAAAGAAAGAAAATTTTGTTAAACTCTATATCTATCCTCTTAACTCTTGTTAACAGAATATATTTGCTTCGCTATTTTCCTTCTCTCTCAATTCCCTTACGAATAAAAGTAATTTCGTAAATTCGATGACGAAAAGTCAAAATCATCTCTCGCTCGAACTAATCATTACAGTTCTACGCTTACAAAACTCAAAAACTTATAAGCCGTCGAACCAATATCAAAAGATCCGCGATATAATCTATATCGTTGCATTATTCTTCACAAGATTATTCTAGAAAGATCAATCCAAATAAATAAACATCGTTCGAATCCAAGTAACAGCCAAGAGTCTTAAACAAAGAGTAATTAATAATTTGTTCTCCTGAAAATTTACTCGTTAAAAAAAAAAAGAAAGAGAGAAACAAAAATCTTATCCAAAACATATATATATATATTTACTCACCGAGCATTCTATCCCGCGACACCTCGGCCCTGGCTACGCCGAAGGCGGGATCTGTGTCCGCGTGATAACGATCGATCGTTAATTCCCAATAATGAACGCCCCGTGAAAATCCAACGCTGGAAAGGACAACTCGGTGCTCGTAACCTTCGCAGGACGCGCTCATCGCGTCCTCGGAAATTGATACCTCCTGCGGTATACCGGATGCCCCGGTCGCCCACGAGAACCATGCCACTGTCGAACAAAGCGATGGGTATCCCCCGATAAATAATCGACCGATCGATTCTTGCTTGCTTGCGGCGGCTCCGTTTCTAGCCGGCTATTGTTCTCGGATGACGGCCGACGAAATCGAGTGGATAAACCCGAGCGTGGAGGCCGTGATTCCATATATATCGGAAACTAAACGCCGCGAAATCGAAACCGGAAACACGCCATCCACTGCCTGCGTATCGTTACCTGTATCGTAACGCGAATTCCGCAACCGTTCTTTTTATAAGTTACAAGGATGTTGACGGGACACGTTTCCTCAAATTGTCGACATCGAATCTCTAATTTTATCTCTAGAGATTTATTGGTATGGATCGATGAATCATGGATCATGGCTATTATATATTGTATCGTAAAGTTTCTTTACACGTTATAAGGATATAACGAGACGCGTTTCCCCAAATTGTCGGCTTTTGAATCATGAATTCTAATTTTATTCTCGCGATTCATTGCTAGAGATCGATGAATAGATCGATTATATATTGTATCGTAACGTTTTTCTCCGTGTTATAGAAATATAATGAAATGCATTTTCTCAAATTATCGGTTCTAAAACTAATATTCTCGCGATTCATTGCTACAGATCGATGAATAGATCGATTATATATCGTATATATATTTTTCTTCAAGTTATAAGAATATAATGAGATGTGTTTCCTCACATTTCTGGTTTCGAATTTAATATTATTCTCGCGGTTCATTTCTAAAGATGAATAAATCTATATATTGTATCGTAACGTTTTTCTCCGTGTTATAGAAATATAATGAAATGCATTTTCTCAAATTATCGGTTCTAAAACTAATATTCTCGCGATTCATTGCTACAGATCGATGAATAGATCGATTATATATCGTATATATATTTTTCTTCAAGTTATAAGAATATAATGAGATGTGTTTCCTCACATTTCTGGTTTCGAATTTAATATTATTCTCGCGGTTCATTTCTAAAGATGAATAAATCTATATATTGTATCGTAACGTTTTTTTTTATGTTATAAAAATATAATGAGATACATTTCCAAATTATTGATTCCAAATCTAATATTCTC
>NW_006264039.1:4081-6299 GCF_000469605.1 Apis dorsata
GTTGATGAATAGATCGGTTATATATTGTATCTGTATCGTAACCTTTCTTTTCATGTTATAAGAATATAATGAGACATGTTTCCTCACCTTTTCGGTTTCAAATCTAATATTATTCTCGCGATTCATTTTTACAGATCGATAAATAGATCGGCTATATATTGTATCGTAATATTTTTCTCCATGTTAAAAGAATATAATGAAACGCGTTTCCCCACATTTTCGGTTTCGAATTTAATTTTATTCTCGCGACTTATTGTTACGAATCAACGAATCATAGATCGGTTATTGTATCGTAATTTAAATTCTGTAACATTTTTCTCCATATTATAAGGATTATGAAACTTTAACGGAAAATTCTTCCATAACGCGTTTCTCCAAATTGTCGGTTTCGATGAATCTAATTTTGTACTCGCGATTCATTGCTACAAATCGATGAATAGATCGATATTGTATCGTAACGTTTTTCTCCATGTTATAGAAATATAAGGAGATGCATTTCCCCAAATTATCGGCTCCAAATCTAATATTCTCGTGATTCATTGCTACAAATCGATGAATAGATCGATATTGTATCGTAAAGTTTTTTTTCCATATTATAAGAATATAATGTGTTTCCCCAAATTTCCGAATCTAATATTATTCTCGCGATTCATTGCTACAGATCCATAAATAGATCGGCTATATATTGTATCGTAACATTTTTCTTTATGTTATAAAGATATAACGAGATTTCTCCAAATTGTCGACTTTAATGAAACTAATTTTATTTTCACGATACTACGATTGCTACATATCGATAAATAGATCGGTTATATATTGTATCGTAACATTTTTCTTCACGTTATAAGGATATAACGAGACGCGCTTCCTCAAATTCGGCTTTAATGAAACTAATTTTATTCTCACGATACATTGCTATAGATCGATGAATCAGAAATCGGCTATATTGTATCTGTATCGTAAAATTTCTCTCCACGTCATAAGGATATAATGAGATGCATTTCTCCATATTTTCGGTTCCAAATCTAATATTCTCACGATTATAGATCGATGAATAGATCGATTATATATTGTACTTGTATCGTAATTCTTCTCTCCACGTCATAAGAATATAACGAGACACGTTTCCCAAATTGCCATCTTCGAAAAATGTAATTTTATTCTCGCGATTCATTGCCACAGATCGTAACGTTTTTCTCCATATTATAAAAATATAATAAGATGCATTTCCCCATATTTTCGGTTCCAAATCTAATATTTTCCCAATTCATTGTTATAGATCGATGAATAGATCGACTATATATTGTACTTGTATCGTAATTCTTCTCTCCACGTCATAAGAATATACCGAGACGCGCTTCCCCAAATTGTCAGCTTTAATGAAACTAATTTTATTCTCACGATACCACAGATCGACGAATAGATCGGCTATATATTGTACCTTAACGTTTCTCTCCACGTCATAAGGATATAACGCGACCCCTTTCCTTTTATTCTCGCGACGCATTGCTACCGTATCGATGAATCACAGATCAGCTATATCGTAACGTTTCGCTCCATATTATAAGAATACAACGCGTAAATCCCTAAATCGACTCGGATGATCTAATTTTATTCTCGCTACGGATCGATGAATCATCGATCGATCACGTTTTCGACCACGAACGTCGATGCTCCTATTTTTGCTCGTTCATCTCTTCCACTCGATCGGAGAAAATATAATCGGAAACGCGCGAAGAGACTCACCCTCGGCAGTCTGGAGGCCGATCAACTCGGAATACTCGCCTTCCCCGGCGCTGTTAAACGCCCTCACCCTGGCATTGTACAGAGAGTTGAAATGCAATCCGTCCACCGTGCAGATCGTCTCTCGACCGCAGTACACCTCCTGATCAAACACACGACGGAACGATTAATTCGGATGGCTGCTCGTCGATCCTCGATCCTCGATCGTACGCTTTCGTACGTTTTTGGGTGCTTCGAACTTTGCTCTTCGAATGATTCGAATTTATTCGATATATATATGAATGAATATATATGAGTATATGAGTATAATTACTTCTTTATATATGTACATATATATGAACATGAGGATCCTCAATGGCAGGATCCTCGATTCTCGATACGCTTTCATACGTTTTTGGATGCTTTGAACTTTGCTCTTCGAATGATTCGAATTTACTCGATATATGTATATGTATATGTATATATATATATATAT
>NW_006264039.1:6464-11553 GCF_000469605.1 Apis dorsata
GATTCACCGCTATATCCGTCGTTCAATTCCAATAAATATCCTTCAATGGCGGGATCCTCGATCCTCGATACGCTTTCATACGTTTTTGAATGCTTTGAACTTTATTCTACGCCGAATGATTCGAATTTACTGTTCATGGATATATATATATATAAAGGAACGAAGTTTTTCCGAAAAATCAAAATCCAATTCCAACAAGTATTCCTCAATGACGAGATTCTTAATTCTACGTTTTCATACGTTTTTGAATACTTCGAACTTTGATTTTCGAATGATTCGAATTTACTGTTCATCGATATATGAATGAGTATATATGAGTATATAAGTATATATGAATGAGTATATATGAGTATATAAGTATAATTATTCCTTCATATATATGTATATATATGAAAGAGTAAATTCGAAAATATAATATGAAGTTTTTCTGAAAAATCAAAATCCAATTTCAATATCCATCCCTCAATGGCGGAATTCTTAATTCTACCTTTTCATACGTTTTTGGATACTTCGAACTTTGCTCTTCGAATAATTCTAATTTACTATATATATATATATGAATGAGTATATATGAGTATATATAAGTATATGAGTATAATTATTTCTTCATATATATGTACATATATGAAAGAGTAAATTCGGGAACGAAGTTTTTCCGAAAAATCAAAATCCAATTCCAACAAGTATCAATGGCAGAATTCTCGATTCTCGATACGCTTTCATATGTTTTTGGATGCTTTGAACTTTGCTCCTTGAATGATTCAAATTTACTGTTCATCGATATATATATATATGAGTATATATGTATATGAGTATAATTACTTCTTCTTATATATATGTACATATATGAAAAAGTAAATTCGGGAACGAAGTTTTTCGGAAAAATCAAGATCACTCCAATTCCAACAAGTATCCCTCAAAAGCTTCGATTCTCAATACGCTTTCATTTCATGTTCATTGATATATGTATATATATGAATGAGTATATATGAGTTATGAGTATATGAGTATAATTATTTCTATATATGTACATATATGAAAGAGTAAATTCGAAAACGAAGTTTTTCTGAAAAATCAAAATCCAATTCCAACAAGTATCCCTCAATGACAAGGATTCTTAATTCTACGTTTTTGGATACTTCGAACTTTGATTTTCGAATGTACTGTTTATCAATATATGTATATATATATAAATGAATATGTATATATATGAGTATATGAGTATAATTACTCCTTCATATATATGTACATATACGAAATTTCTTCCGAAAAGATCACTCGTTTACTCTGAATTCACAGCCACATCCGTCCTCCAATTCCAACAAATATCCCTCAATGGCGGGATTCTCAATCCTCGATACGCTTTCATATATTTTCGGATGCTTCGAACTTTGCTCTTCGAATGATTTGAATTTACTGTTCATCGATATATATATGAATGAATATATATATATATATGTATAATATATAAATTCGAGAACGATGTTTCTTCCAAAAAGATCACTCATTTACCCTGAATTCACCGCCACATCCGTCGTCCAATTCCAACAAGTATCCCTCGATGGCGGGTCCCCTTTGACCGGCACACCCAACAATTCCGTGACCAGGTGGTGGTTGCCAGGCGACTGTCACGCTGTTGTTCTCCGCGCTGCACTCTTCCGGTATCAATATCGGCGCTCCGGGGGCTGAGGGAAAGAAACAGCAGATAGAGAAAAGGTAAGGTAAAGGAGAGAAAGAGAGAGAGAGAGAGAGAAAGAAAGAAAGACGGACGAATCATCGTTTCAGATTATTTTTAATCATCGTTTCACCGTCTTCGAAGGCGCACCTTCGACGTTTGTTTCATACATCGATCGATAGGGGCGAAAATAAATCGTGAAATAAATCATATCCTCGTATCGAGGGAAATAAGCATCGTATTCTTTTTTTCAACTTTACAATCTTTCTGCGGCGAGCGAACAAAGTCGTTCTCGAAACGTTCAAACTGTTCGCAGGTACGCCTCAGAGACACGTTTCGTCGATAAAAGTTTTCACAAACTTTCGTGCGAATATATATCCAAGAATACGATTTGCGACGAAAGATTTTTTTTTTTTACAGAAGAAACAAAAAAGACATCTTCTTTGTAAACTAAAACCGTTTCTTCCGTGAAAAAGAGGAAGAAGAAAAAAAAAAGAAATATAGCGATAAATAAGATGGATCCTCCCTTTCGAGAGAGAAAAAAAAATTTCTGCAATTTCTTTCGACGAAGAATTACCTGCAATCGGGTATCGCTCCTCTCCTTCCGATGCTGCGTCCAACATGAGGCAGGCAATCGTTTACATTCCATCAATATTATAAAACGGAATAATTTTTTCGACGACGAGAATCGTCTCTCCTCGCGTTGGTCGACAAACTGGAGATTATCGATCGTCCAATTTTAAAAAAATCCAAAGAAGGAACGAGATCGTAGCAAGTTTCACGATCCCGTGATGACGCGATTCAAGGCTCTCCGGTTTGTTTTTCTTTCTCTTTTGCGAAGAGGGGAGGGAGATGAAAGAAGATCGAGGGATCTTTATTCTCTCGATAAAGAGAAACGCGGAGCAGGGGATGGAATAATTTCGACGAAGAAAAAAAAAAAAGGGAGAGAAAAAGCAAGAGAGCTTACGTTTCAACTGAACAAAGGTAAGTTGATCGATAGCGCGTCGCAACGGTTTGTCATCCAGGGTGAGATCGAGCAACGGCAGCCGAGCAATTTCTTGCACCCCCTCGGCGCCGCCCCAAGAGCCGGCGGCGGTCGCCGCGCGGACCGAGAGCATGCCGCCTATCTGAAGGAAGGCAGCGCTGTCGTTCTCCTTCAGCGCCTCGATGCAGAACGTGAGGAGAGCGGTGGTCGCCTGCAGGTGGGACGCGCATCTGGCCACTTGGTCCCTGAGAGAGCGCACCCTCGCCTCGCGGGTTTGCCGGGCCGCCTCGATCAACCGGGATTTCCTCGCCTGCAACAGGCTCACCAAATTCGCCACCCTGTCCTCCACCTCCTCCTCCAACGCGACGCACTCCTCCTGTCGACAGACGAGGCCAAGATCGTCCACGGATTTATATCACAGGATAATCGAAATCGAAAGAAAGGAGGAGGAGGCCAAGATCGTCCACGGATTTATATCATAGGATAATCGAAATCGAAAGAAAGGAGGAGGAGGAGGAGGAGGAGTCGAAGGAGTAATAATATGATGGAGAGAGAGAGAGAGAGAGAGGGAAAGGGAGAGGGAAGCAATTATCGAGCACGGCTCTTCCGCAATTTCACGGCGGACTGGAAATTGTGGAGGTGAAATTTAAAAAGGGCGTCCAAGATAAATACTCACGTGCACTTTGTCGGTCATCCCTTTGAGCCTCTGAATGAATTCCGTCGTCGACCGAGCTCTTTCCGACAGTTGTTGCAAATTTTGCGAGAGCTCCGTCTGTAACCAGAAAAAAGATTAGACCCGTTATTAAATATAATCTATTCTTCCTCGCATTTTTCCGTACTTTTTTCCCTCACACGAATTATTATTATTATTATTATTATTATTATTATTATTATTATTGGATTTACGCGACGAAGGCCGGAATATTCTTATCGATTCGTTCACGCGTCCGCCGATCTTTCGATGCGAATTGGGCGAGTGTGTAGTGTTCAGAGAGAGGTGGTAGTTGATGGCGGGGAGTAATTAAGTTACTTCTCTCGAATTAGCCGTGGCCGCAACTTCGTCCTACCTAATTTTCACAGTTTTACTCCTCAACTTTGGGGGCGGAAATAGATGATTGGCGCGTCGTCGTCGTGGTCGTAACCATTGGCAAATTAGTTATGCAGATTCGTCAACGTTCTTCGTTTCCCTTCCACTTTTAAATTGACAGTAACTATTCGACGAAATTTATTTCATTTGATCGTCGAAAGAAGGTTTTCGATTTTTGTTTTTTCTAAAATTCGTCGGTCGTTTTTCTCTCTCTTTCTGTTATAAATTGGCATTATTTCAAATTTATTTCATTTGATCGTCGAAAGAAGATTTTTGACTGATTTTATTTATTGATTAATTATTGTTTCGCAGATTTGTCAATCTGTTCTTTCCCTCTCTTTCTAAATCACCACTAATTATTCGATGAAATTTATTTCATTCGATCGTCGAAAGAAAATTTTTGATTGATTTTTTATTATTGTCAATCATTCTGCTTTTCTCTCTCTTTCTATTCTAAATCACCACTAATTATTCGATAAAATTTATTATTCGATCGTCGAAAGAAGATTTTTGACTGATTTTTGATTATTGTTTCGCAGATTTGTCAATCTGCTCTTTCCCTCTCTTTTTATTCTAAATCACCACGAATTATTCGATGAAATTTATTTCATTCAATTCATCAATCGATGATTGATTTTTGGTTATTGTTTCGTAGATTTGTCAACTCTTCTTCCTTCTCTTTCCATTCTAAATTGGCACTAAATATTCGACGAAATTTATTATTCGATCGCCGAAAAAATATTTTTGACTGATTTTATTATTTCGCAGATTTGTCAATCATTCCGCTCTTTCCTCTCTTTCTATTTTAAATCACCACTAATTATTCGAAATTTATCACTCGATCGTCGAAAGAAAATTTTTGGCCGATTTTCGACTATCGTTTGACAGATTCGTATTTGACATTGAATCGGGCCAGGTATCGGGACGATGAGACAGATGCATGATATCGCGTCCGTTAATTAAGAGGCTCGATCGAATCTCGTTCGCCCACTCCCGCAAGTAATTGCAACAGTCAAGGGTGCGCTTCAGATCGATTCTCGAGGAGTATTCTCTTTTCTCCTCGATGCACGCATCGTGCACGCCTCTCGGATACTTACAGTCCACGGTTATTTCATTATTCATCTCCCATTGCTATTTTCTCTGCCGCCTCTCCCCTTCCTTCCCTCCAAATCGTATAAAAAATTCCTGTAGACCGATATTTAACTGCTAAACATCTCTCTCTTTCTCTCCCTCCCTCTTTGTTGAAGATTTTTCTCCATGCAAACGAAAAGAAAGGAAAGGAAAGGAAAAGAATCGTCGAAAAAGATATATTCTCTCTCTCTCTCTCTCTCTCTCTCTCTCT
>NW_006264040.1:0-15585 GCF_000469605.1 Apis dorsata
AAAAATCTAAAATTGAATTAAAACATCAAAAAAAAAATTTAACATAAATGTTAATTGAATTTAGAAAAAAAGAAAGACATAAAAAAGAAATTTAACATAATAGTTAACTAAATCTAATAAACCTGTAGCCTTCTTATGTTTGTATATTCATTTATTCATTCATATTTCATTTATTCATTATTTATATAACAATAAATTTTTTTATAATATTGTATAAATATTGTATATATTTACATATTGAACATAACAATTATGTAAATCTAACAAAATTGCAACATATAAAAAAAGAATTTAATATTGTAAATTTTGCTACATTTAGTTGTTTTGTTTAAATGTTATTTATATTATTTAAATTTAAGTAATATTTCTGTTAAATTTCTTGTTTTTATGTTTTAGTTCTTTTAGATTTTGTTAACTTTAAGATTAAATTCTTCTTCTTCTATATTTCAATCTTTTATTGTTTTATAATAGTGAACTTTTATATTATATTGCCTTCTTATGTTTATATTTATTCATTATTATATTATAACAATATTATATTATAACAATAAATTTTTTTACATATTGCATTTTATATATTGCAATATAACAATTATGTAAATCTAACAAAATTTCAATATAAGAAAAGAATTAAATATTGTAATACATAAATAATTAGTAAAACATAAAAAGAGAATAAAGATAAGATAAAAGTTAAACTATTATACAATGAGAAATATAGGAAAAGAATTTAATCTCAAAGTTAAAAAAAAAATTTAAATCATCAAAAAACAATTTAAAATAGTTGTTGATTGAATTGGAAAAAATAAAAGCATAACAAAAAAATTTAATATAACAAAAATAATCAAATTCAAAAAAGATGCAATATATAAGAAAAAAATTTTAAATTTTTTAATATATAAATAATGAATATAGAAAAATATAATATAGAAGTCAACTATTATAAAATAAGAAGGATTAAAATATTGAAGAAGAATTTAATTTTAAAGTTAGAAATCTAAAAAACTAAAACATCAAAAAAGAATTGATCATAAATGTAATTGAATTAAAAGAAAAAAACATTAAAGAGAAATTAATTAACATAAAAGAAAAAACATAATTAAAAATTATGTTTTTATAATGTTTTATAAAAGTTAACTAAATCTAACAAAAAAATATATGAATATACAAATATGAGAAAAGAATGTAACATAAAAATCAATTACTACTCCTCATAAATTAAATGAATGTTTCAATTCTTTTTTATTTTATAGTAATTAACTTTTGTTTTATTGTCTTCTTACATTATGTATTTATTACATTTTATGTATTTATTCATTATTTATATATTATAATATTATAATATATAATAATATATAAAATATATAATATTTAAATTTTTTTAAATATTATATATAAGAAAAAAATTTAACATTGTAACATATAAATAATGAATAAAATATAAAGAGAATATAAGATAAGAGTTAACTGTTATACAATAAAAAAGAATTGAAACATAAATTAATAAAATATGAATTGTGAATCATATTGAAAATCCTAAAGTAATTAGATTTAATTAACAATCAGTTACTTATTTGAAATAAAGATAATCAAATTTTTAAGATAAATTTAAAAACTATATAAAATTAAATTAATCGTATTAAAATTTAAAAAATAAAATAATAAGCTCAGTCAAAAAAAACTAGTTTAAAAATTTTAGTTAGTGATAATTGTAATAATCAAGTAAACAAATAAAACGAATAAAAAAAAAAGAAATAAAGTATTTTTCAAAGAATTATCAATTATTACTATATTTAATAAATTATTATAATAAATTATTATAATAAATTATTATAATAAATTATTATAATAAATTATTATAATAAATTATTATAATAATAATATTATTATTGAAATATTGGTAATAAAAAATAAAAGAATAATTGTTGAATAGAAATACTAATTACGCACTTCAAGCAAAGCATCTTATCGCCTCGAGTTTCGATAACAGAATGATCGGTCGCGATGTATGGAATTGTATTATAAATATTGTATTATAAATTGGGGAGGGGATAACAATTCGACAAATCGAAACGTGTCGAATATAATATATAATATGAATCATCAATTATAAAATCTGAAAATGAAATTCTTATAAAAAATGTTTTCAGGCTTTTAAGTTTCGAGTATAAAAAAACAAAACACAAATACACAAATAGAAATAATAATACACGAATTGAATGTACGACATTTAGAAAATATATATATGTATGAATATATGTGAAATACATATAAAAATATACATGTATGTATGAATCCATTTCTATATGAATAAAAAAATAAGAAAATTGTATGTATAACTATTACTTTCTATTAAAATAAATAAAATATTACCATATTTGTTTAAAAGTTATCAGATTATCTCTTGTCATGATGTGTAACAAAACTATTATATTTTCAAATTATCTTGTCTTTGAAATTCCAATCAAACGATTATTTGTCATTAAAACGTTTAATTCTGGTATAATAATAATAATGATTAAACAAATATGTATTAATTAAAGTTTAACCGTAATATAATACTCTATCAATAAAAATTTTATGTAATTTTTCATTTTTACGAGTGAAAACTTATCAGTATAATTTTTAATTGTAGACTAATGACATGCGCATTTTAATGCGCTCGTAAAGTTTTGCCACTATATCTTAGCGCCTTTTTGATTGGCTAAAATGATATGATTCGCTATTCATTTGTCACACGAAAATTAAAATATATATAAGAACATATTTTAATTATAAGTTTAATTGTATATATCGAAATCTTATAAAAACATAATAAAATATCTCATAATAGAAATATCTCATAATAAAAATAGATTATTACATTTAATTTAATACAAAAAAATTATTCAAATTAAAAAGATTGAAACATAATAACCAAAAAATAAAAATTAATTAAATTTGGAAAAGATATAATATAAAACGGAAGTCAACATAAAATGTATCAAAATTAAAAAATATTGAAACATAATGAAAGAATTTAATACAAATATTAAACTGAAAAAAATTAAAAAATAAATAAATAAAATCAGAAAAAATTACATAAATGCTCAGAATTAATATTAAATCAATTGTTTCATAATCATTTATTAATTATCAGAATTAATTATCAGAATGAGAAATATACATTTCTATACTTCTTTTATCATAAAATATTTTGATTGATAATTTATTTATAATTCTTATAATGAAATTAGATTTTAATTCCAATTTCTATTAATGCTAAAATTATTTTCTATACCGATACATTTTCTGAACTGATAACAATCATATATAATACAAAAATGTTCTATGATAATGTGTAATATAAATCTGTGTAAAAAAATATTTTAAAATATATATTTTAATATTTTAATTTTTTTTATTATATTAATACTTTATTAATTTTATAATTTATTGATATTATATAATAATTTATAATATTATAATTTATTAAATTTAATTTTAATTTTAGAAATAATATTTTATCTCTTTTTATTTATTAAAAAATATTGTTCTAAAAAAAATTTTATATGTGGCAAAGAATGTTTATTATTTAATGTGAATTTTTATTTTAAATTTTTATCACAAACTTACAAGCAGAGACATCTTATTGTGCTAGTAAGTAATAATTTGTTCCTTATATGTTACAATTTAGTATATATTACATATAATTACTTATGAGATATTGTAATAAATACATTGTTCTTATTATATTTGTGTATTTTATTTTTATTATTATTTATTTAATTAATTTAAATATTTCTAATATAATCTTTGTTCTAATATTAATTTAACATTATATTAAATCTTTCTTAAAACATTAGAATATTTACAATTTTATCAATCTAGTCAAAAGATTTGTGATATAAGGTTATGGCTAAGATGGATTTATCATTATTAAAAAGTAAATTTCGTGGTTCAATGCTTGGTGCTTTAATTGGTGATTGCACTGGTAGTCCTTATGATAATGAAGGTCAGTTGACATGTGGCACGAAATTAGTTTTACAAAAATCGTTTGATAAATTAGAAGGACCAATATTCAAAGGTATTGTATAAATAATATTTAAAGTATATCCAATATAGATATTTTTTATGATTTTTATCTGTAATTTTAATATAAGTTATTTTTAACTTTATAGCACCTGTCATGCAGTTTACAGATGATTCTGCTATGACTTATTCTTTGGCTAAATCTTTGGTTGAACAAAAAGAATTAGATATTATTGATATTGCAAAAAGATTTGTTAAAAGTTATTATGAAGAACCAAATCGAGGCTATGGAATGGGTGTTGTAACAGTATGTTGTCAAATATATTATATTTATTTGATCTTAACATAAAAAATTAATTTTTTAAGATTCATATTTTTTTAAAGGTATTTCAAAAATTACGGGGTAACAAATTTACAGACATTGAAAGTCCAGCCAAGGAACAATTTAATGGTCAAGGTTCATGGGGAAATGGTGGAGCAATGAGAATTGCACCTATTGCATTGTTTTCATATCAAAATTATGATAAACTTTTAGATACAGTTAGAAAAGTAACTCAAATTACTCATACACATAAAGTTGGAATAGATGGTGCTATTTTACAAGTAATTATTTATAAAATATTTTATTATTTATTATATATATATATATTTTTTTAAATTAATTTTTATTATTTTTTAGGCAACAGCAATTTATCAAAGTCTCCATTTAAACCCTAATGAAGAATTAAATGTAATAAATTTTATTGATGATTTGATTAATAAAATGGACCAAATAGAAAAAGATGAAGAAGGGTATGATTATACAATACAATTCTTAATATTATTATTTATTTATAATGCTTATTTTTCATAGCTTAGGTTTGTCAGAACCACAACCATACAAAATACAATTAGCTATAATAAAATCATTAATATCAGAAAATAATGAAGGTCCACATGATGAAAAAGTCATACAGAAATTGGGGAATAGTGTTGCTGCTTTATATTCCGTACCTACTGCAATATTTTGTTTTTTAAGAGCACAAAAACCAATCATAGGTATACAGACAGAAAATCCTTTTAGAAGAGCTATTCAGTATGCTGTAAGTATAATATATTATTATAAATTATTTTAAGAAATAATATTAATATTTATAAAATTTGATCATATGAAAGATAATGAATGAATAATAAAATATTGTTTTTTATCTTTCAAATAAATTTTACAAACTTTAAGTTAAAATTTCTTTTAACTTAAAAAAACTAATGATTTTTGGACATAAGTAGGTTAATACTTTTTTTGAAGAGAACATCAAATTATATCAACTGATGCAATAAAAAAATATGATCCCATTTAAAAAAAATATTAATAATTTTCATGTGTCTACATATCCATTTATAAAAGAACTAATAACATCAGAATATGAAACCTTTCCTGAAACCAAATTCCAATGAAATATTTTTTGCTACTACTGGATAATAATGATAATGAAAATTGAAGTGGTAATATCTGGTGAACCACTCTATATATCTGAAATATGTTATGATTAATATTAATAATTGTTTATAGTCAAAAGTTATTATTATAAAAAAATTTTTTTTCAGATTAGTTTAGGTGGTGATACAGACACTATTGGTAGCATGACAGGGGCTATTGCTGGTGCATTTTATGGAGAAGAAAAAATTAGTAACAATCTTTTACAACATTGCGAAGCTTCGGAAGAATTTAAAATTTTAGGAGATAAATTATTTGAAGTATCAGTAGCATCATAAAAGTTTTTCATTACTTACATAATTAAATGTATATAAAATGTTTATTTGTGAATAAAAACTTTGTGGAAATATAAATTGAAGTATTATAATTAAAATTATAATAATTAAAATTATTGTCATTAATTATATTATTTATTATAAATTATTTATAAAATATTTATAAAATATTTTTATGATAAATGAAAACATTTTATATCTATAACAATTATGTTCACTGAATAAAAAATTTATAAAATCTTAAATAATTTTATTTTTCTTTAAAAATAAGTAAATAATCGACTTTCTAAATAATAAAAAATAATATCTAGAAATCAAATTTTGATTGATAAATAATTAATCAATATTTTTAAATAAACTAATTTTATTCATAAAATGATTAATTTAAAAAAATACGTATTTTTTATTAATTTGAAATACATAAGAAAAATGACATTTCTATCAGCTGATAGTATTTAATATGGCGGCTTAGAAAAACGTCCATCTACAATTCGAAAAAAGCCTTCAAATGATTTACCAATTCTATGAATGGTAATATATGAAATAGAAAGAAATTATAAAAAAAGATAATATATATTAAATTTTACAATGGCAACCAACGAAGAAGTATTAGAAGGATTTATTTGTCCAATATGTATGACAGATTTCAAAACACCTAATCAATTAACAAAACATTTTGAAGATTTTCATAATGATGATCCTGAAATTTTAAAATCGCTTAAAGGTATGTATAATTAATAATATATATTATTGCAAAATTTTATTAATTTATTAAAATTAAAGATTGCAAATATTTTGTAAATACGTATTTTACAAACATGAATATCAACTTATGTAATAAAATAGTTCAAAGCATTCTATTTTTCTAGATCTTTTTGGCAAAGCTAAGAAGAAAATTCTAAAAAAAGATGAAATATCAGATTCTTTTGCAAATAATATACCATCAACTACTAGACAGTATAGTCCAGAATTTAGTTGGGGATCTCAAGAAATAGGTATTAATTCATATTGTAAAATTATTAAAATATTTTTATCTCAAAAAATAAAAAATTTATATTAATAATAAATCGAAGAAAATGATAGATTAATTCAAATACTTTTAAAAAATTAATAAAAATTTTTGAAAATTCAAAATGAATTACAAATCTATTACTAAAAGAAATAATTCTTCTAAAAAAATATATTATAGATTAAAAATTTTCAGGTGTAATCACATCACATACAAAATATTTTAAAGAAATAAGAAATACTAGAATGGAGCGATATTCTACAGAAACAAATAAACTTCTTATAAGACTAGATAAATTATTAAACAATTTACCATCTGATCCAGTTGATAGAAAAGGTAAAATTCTAATTTTTTTTATCATAAAGAAAGAATAATAAAATTTTTTTTTAAAATAGTTCATGAACGCACTATTGTGCCATGGATAGATGAAAAAGATGTAAAATTATGCCCTACTTGTGCAAAAAGCTTTCATGTTGCAAGAAGAAAACATCATTGTAGACTTTGTGGAGCTGTTATGTGTCATAATTGTACAATATTTCTATCATTACAAGATGCAAGTTGGTAGTTTTTAAATTTTAAAATTATTTAAAAATATATTAAAAAATATATTTCTTAATATATTAATGTTTAATATATTGTACATTAATATATGTTATTTTTTAATATATACTAATTTGTTTACAGGAAAAATGACAAGTCCTGTATCTGTACAAGATGATTCAGCAGTATCTCCTACTTCTGAACGACCAATTTCGGAACGTATAGTACGCGCGGGAATCGGTCTTACAAAATTAGCCAGGTCACCATCCAGTGGTAGTTTAAATAGTGTATTATCGTTAGTTAATGATTCAGCAGGCAGCGAGCAGCAATTTAGAATTTGTACACACTGTGCAAATCTACTTGATGCAAGAGAAAAACAAAAAGCAAAACATTTTGATAAACCAATAGTATGTCAATTTTACGAAAAAATGAGAGCATATATGGAAGAAGCTTCACAACATGTAAAAATGTACAACAAAATGTGGGAATCTTTAAAGTATGTGATTTAATTATTATAAAAAGGATATTTGTAACATTTGCTTACAATTTTATATTATTCCTAGCTCAAAATTATTCGTACGAAGTTAAGAGATATGTTTTTCAGTGAGGGGGAATCTACATATAATTTAGAAGATGCACAAGCTTTAAGAATTAAGATTGCAAAATTAGGCGAGAGTATAGATTTAATTAGCAAAAGAATTTCAGTACTCGGAACGAGATGTGTGGAAAACCCTCCACAAGATCAAGAACTTCGATTACATCACATGGTTAGAGTATCAGCAGTGATTTTTTTAAAAGAAGAATTATTGACTGTGCAAGCATTACCTTCAAAAGAGAAATATGCAGAGTTACAAAAGGAACGACAAAAACGTTTAGAAGCTAGAATTGCATATGAAAGACAATTGGAAGAAGAACAAAGAGAAAAATCCAAAGAACAACGTAAAAAAGAAATGTGGAATCTTGAAATTCGACCAATTGTGAAAGAAAATCAGGTGACATTAATTTTCTAAATACATAAAAAAAAGAAAAAAGTTAAAATTTCTATACTTAGTTTAATTTTATCAATTTTACAGCCGAATATAGTACTAAATCAATCACAAGGATGGGGTCCTTCTGGTGTTACTCCTATAATGCCTTCTTCTATGGATCCAATAATTGAGCAAATGAGTAATTTACGTGCTTATATTAAGCAAGCTAAAGCTGATTGTAGATATGATGAGGTTGCAACATTAGAAAGCAATCTCAAAGAACTTCAGAGTGCTTATTTTACAATGAAGCAAAGTAATAATAGTGATGGATAAACATATTTTCATTTTTTATTAAATAATCCTGTATTTCTTATCAATTTTAAATAAGACTTAATCAATCTTTCTATTGTATCGAAAGTTTTATATATCAGTAAATCCATGTCATATATTATTGCACAATATGATACTTTAAGATATCTTTGCATTTTCATCTTTGAATTTAATTACAGATATAATATTTTATAATATATATATTTAATAAATTATTATTATGTTGTGTGCATATTAATATGGAAAAATATATGTGATTTTCAATATATTTATATAAAGATAAATTATATTATACATAAAAAAATATTATATTTATTTGTACATATTGTAGATTAAGTTATATATTAATTTATAATTATATATATGATATTTTTATAAAAAATATTTTATTTATCTAAATTAAAATTTTTTTTAAACATATATATAAAATATATATTATGTTCCTTTAAAAAATATATTATTTCTTATATTTTAAAAGTATATCTATATTTATCATCTTCGTATTATGTTGTTGTTATCATTTAGCGATTTAACATGATTTATAATATTACTCAATAGACTAATTGTAATTTTTGTAAACTCAATTATTCTTATTATTTGAATTAAATTCATTATTTACATGAAATTCAACAACACATTGAGGCAATTCAGTGGTAATTATTTCATTTCTATTAATATTTAAATTAGACAAATTCAGCGAATCATCTATATCATAATTTGATAAATTTTGATTTATTGCAATTGTACTATTTTTCACAAAAATTGGAAGTTCCTCCGATAATACTTCTTGATATAATTTCGTTTGTTCTACAGATTGTTTAAATTCATTTAAAAACACAGGTAGCTCATGAGACAACATTTCTTTTTGTTTAAATATTTGTTCTTGCTTGCTACATTCTTCATTTTGTTCAAGACTAAATTTCATTAAATCAAACATTTGTGTATTTAATGTTTTTTTATTTTCTAATTGTTCATTACTATGTTGTTCTTTTGAAAAAATCAATTTTGTTAATTGTATATTTCTTTCCAAAGAACTGTCATTAATTGCATTGGAATTAATTGTTTTATTATCAACATCTTCAGAAGGTAATTTAAATATTAAAGATTCATTGAAATTAAGATTTTCAAGTTCCTCTTTTTCTTCTAATAATTTCATTTCTTCCGAAATATCTACAGGTGTTGCTGGTCCATATTTTGGTCGTTCGGGAACTTTTACTATCAAAAAAAGAAAAAGTTATTTATTTAATTATAATAATGTAGTTATTTATTGCAATTTTTATTGTACCATTTAATAAATCTTTAGCTACATAATCAGCTGCTCTAAATAATTCTGCTTTTACTAAAAAATTCAATAAAACACTTAATGTTGGTCTTTTTTTACCCATTGTGCCCCATTCTGATAAAAATATTTCTGCTGCACTTCTTTGATGATTTGCAGCTTGTTCAATCATACTGTAAATTCAAGCAATAATAAATGAAAATATAAATTTGCTAATTATATATAATTATATATATAATTATTATACAGAACAAAATATTATACCTGAAATGTTCAGAATTAAATTTTGGAAGATTAGACATATCATCCTTTGGTATAATTGCCATTAATTTTTTCCATGAATCTGATATATTTAATATTTGAGAAAGTATATACAATTCTGCTGGTTTTAATTTTCGTAATTCTGTGTCTAAGTAAATTGTATTTTGTGACATCATATTAAATATTTTCATCAAAAATCATTCTAAATGTTTTTATACAAATAAAAATAAAATTATATAAATAAAAATTAATAATAAAAATAGATATATATTATTTGTGCAATAAACTAAGAAAATAAGTTTTAACTTTCCAATATTATTATTTATTATATTTTCAATACATTTTTTTGTATTTTCATTATATTTAATCAATCATATAGTATATTAAATTATAATAAATAAATAATAAATTCGAATTTATTATTCCTCTTTGTTTCTTTTTAATATTTATATATATAATTTTTATGAAATTGTGAAATTTTTATGAAAAGTTGGTGAAATTATTGCGAATTTATAATTATTATTAATGAAAATTGAATAAATTAAAAATTAAAACATTAATTAATATTAAAACAATTAGTGATATTTATATATATAATGGTTCAAATAACACAATAAATGAAATAAATATATACAAATTGTTCACGATCCTTCCGTACAAACTTTTTCATTAAGAATCGTTAGATACTAAGACAAAACAACTGTATAATAAAGTATTATTAGGAAAATCGCAAGAAAATAAAATTTAGCAATATTATTAAAGAAAGGACCACATACATAGAGTTTGACAATTATAGAAGGGGAAAAAATTAAAAAAAATTGACAATGCCATCTACCTGATAAAAAGACATACTATATCATCTACGAAATAGTGAATAGATAGTATATCATCGTGTTGTGTGTAAAACAATGTGTTGTTCAAAAACAATATAAATATTGTTTATAAATTCTATAAAATTTTTATAATTTATTTCCTTTTATTATTTTCTACTTTCTATATTAGAGATGGACAAAATTTTAAAAGTTGAAATTAAAAATAAAATTATTTTAATAAGTTTTTCAATAATTTATTATTCAAAGCATTGATATTCACAAATAAGTAGTATCAAATGATCGAGATTATATAAAAAACGGATCAACTATAATAGTTATAAATAAATGTTATTATTTAAGTATTTTAAATAAAATTATTATTTAAAACAATTATTTGAAATTTTAATTACTTTTTCACGTTAGTTAATTAGTGTCATATACCTATACATAAAGATATTTTAAATCATGCTATTTTCAAAAAATTCAAATATAGTAAATTATCATTTTTATAATCATTGCAATATTAAATAACATAATTTTTGTTATCATCGTATTGGCATTGAATTTGATATACAATGATAATGAAACTTATGACGTTTAATATCATAATCGCGTCGTATTATTTTTTTCTTAATTAATTTTTTTCTTTTTTATTATTTTTAAACCAAAATTAGTTAGACTGAAAATCTGAAATATTTATTTGAATTAATTTTGAAACAAATTTCGATCTAGAGTTCGTTTAAAATTTTGCTATCGCATTTAATTTTATTTACAAATAGATGAAGTTAATTCAATTACTACTATCTTTCAATAAAATTATTTTAAGATAAAATTTATAATAAATAATAAATCGAAAATATGATTAAATAAATAAGTCATATGTTTATAACTTTTCTTATTGTTTTCATATATAGAATTCATCATTGAAGTAATTTTCTACTATGATTACAGGATATTTTTTATAAAAAAGTGAATATATTAAATATTGAATAGAAAATTTATTATTGGTATATTTTATTTTTTAAAAAAATCGTATTTATGTATTTTTTAAAAAAAAAGTGTAAAAAATTTATTAAAAAAATATTTTTATAAAATACAAATGCATGTTAAATTTAAACATAAAAAATATAAAAGTTCTAACACATAATATCAACATAAAATATCAAACTTATTAAAAATGCATATAATTTTATAGTAAATTTTAAATTCAGAAAAATATAATTGAAAAATAAATATATATATATATATATATAAGAAAGAAATCTAGATAAAATTATATAATTATTTGTTAATTATCTCTTATATAAAATTAGAAATAAAACATTATGAGATGATAACATATAATAATAAACTAATAAAACACATAAAACCTACCCATGTATTTTTGTTCTCCTGGTTTTTCTTGTTCTATTTTTTGATACTCATACAAATATTCAATGATAATTATATATTAATAATTTCACTTTTAATAATATTAGAATATAAATCTTTTAATATTCATTTCATGTTAAGTAATATCTAAAACATAAATAATTTTATATAAATAGCTATTTAAAATTGTATTTAATTATATTAAAATAAAATTATATGTACCATTATTTTATAAACGATATGATATATCTTTAGCATTTTCCTTGCCATTAGCAATTCGAGATCCAAATTGGAAAGCTCTTTTAGGAAAATTAGCAGTGTTTCGGAAACCAAGTTTATATGCTACCAAACGTAAAAGTAATTTGTCTCCTAAGCCTGATGGCATTTTATCTGTTGGATAACACCTATAATTAAATAATAATTTAATTTTATTTTTTATTTTTTTATTTTTTATCATTATTTGATCAATTTACCTTTCCCAAGGTTTTAATTTTTGAACATATTCCACTATATTTTCATCTAAATATGGTAATCTAGATTGTCTTCCATGATCTGATACAATACGATCATCACGACCTAAATTTCTTTCAGAAATTCTAGCTAATTCAATATTTAATTCTTGAGTTAAAGCATCCCAACCTTTATGTCTTAATATTGTTCTGTGTCTCATATATCCACCGAATAATTCATCTGCACCCATACCTAAGAGAAGTACTCTACATGGGGATTCATAAATATCAGTACCCGAATGGATTATACCTTTTGCGCGACTTGCAAACCAAACAGCACAACCTAAACTTTCATCCAATATAGTACATAATGGATATAATAAATTACAAATATGCGATGAACGATACTTTTGTAATTCTGCTTGGCTGATATTTACCTAAAAGTATTATTACATTAATTATCGAAATATTTTTCATACATAAAAAATTTTTATAAAAATATATTTTGTTTTATATATATATATACTTCTATAAAATTCCATTTTCGTTTTGGGCAAATTTTTGTAAGTTCTAAAAATGTTTGTTTTCCAGTTTTTCTATCAGGAACATCATATTGGTTCTCCATATCTTGTTTTTCATTATTTCCATTGTTAGATTTTTTATTAATTAACTTTTCGAATGCAACATTAATTAAATCAATAGGTTCATTTTGTGATATATATTTATCAGCAATTAATGTTAAAATAGCAGAATCCAAACCTCCAGAAAATAGTACACCTATTTTTGAATGATTGCATATAATATTTTCTTTGTTTAAAACTAATTTAATACATGTTTTACAAAATTTTGGCTGTTTTTTTATTCTAACTTCTACAGCTTTGTAAAGAAGTTGCAACAAATGTTCAACTCTTTTATGAATATCTTCATTTTTTAATAAATATTCTAATATTTTACAAAAATTCTCTAAATGAGGACTATTTTCTAAATATTCCAAATCTTTAATATGAGGATGTAAATGTAGACACGTCAATCCATCTGATTTTAATATAGTTTTTTTAATATCAATGTCTACACCTAAATGTGTCTCTAATGTCTCAATAATATCTGTAAATCGCAAATCTGGTTCTTTCCATGGATAACATGCAAGATTTATTCTTAAATTAGTTAAATTCATAACAAAAATTCCAATTGCAGGAATCTCTATAATTTTATTTATTTGTTTACTGGCAACAGATGTCAAAGTTAAAATATTTTCATCAGTGTTTACTTTTAAAAGTAAACTGTGTCTTCCTATAATATCTCTTCCAAAATATAAGAGATTATTGGTTTTCTGAAAATATATAAAACTATATGGGCCTTGGATTTCTTTAAATACAGATAATATATTTGAAGATAATTGTAGAGTATTTAGTAATATCTTAGTGTCACATGTATTATCTTGAGCCTAAAATGAATAATATGGTTATTCAATGCAAATACATTAAATAATTATAATAATTAGTAATTATACAATATTTACCAAGTTTCCAAAAAATATATCTCCATTCCAAAGAAGAATATTACCATTACAATCTATGGCAGGTTGTTCAATCAAATTAGAACCTTGCATCCATAATATAGAAGCAACAAAGTGTCCAAACCAATTGGGCGTTAAATTTTCAGCTTTTTCAATTATTCTATCAGGACCACGAGCATTTAATAAATTTTTACAAGCTTCCCACTGAGACAAAAACAATTGATTTTATAAATAATTGATAAGAATTTATATTCATGCATTATAATAATACCTCATGTGAAATTTTTGCATGATTTTGTGAAATGTTACAGAATATTCCGCACATTGTTATATCGATATAAACATAACCTCGATCTATAATTATGTTACAAATAAATAATTAATAAATATTTTACAATATAAAGTTATAATATCTCATAAAATTTCATTTTTTAGTTAAAAAACATTTTTTAAATTTCTTATTATTACCAGTAATCAATGATTATTATTACCAGTAATCAACGATAGAATAGCGATAAAATTATTGAATAAGTAACTATATTAATTACATAACATAAATTTTTTCAAATATGTATTTTAGATTTTACTTATATTTTATTTTTATTTGATTTAAATATAATTATACATATATATGTATAATATAAAAGAAATTTATAGAATCTAAATATTCATATAAAATAATTTTAATATTTTCATTAAAATATTTCAAAAATTTTTTTGCATTTATTTATTTTAATATACATGCATTTAAAAGAGAAATGAAATTTATAAAGTAAAATGTAAACATAGATACATTAAATTCGAATATCTTTCTATGCTTCATCTTTCTATGCTGAATTTACGCCATATTGTTTAAAATAATAATCTTACAAGTAATAATAATTTAAATTCACGAATTATTATAATATTAATTTGTTAAGCGAAGAAGTGAATATTAAGCAAAATTATTATTTAAAGCATAAATACTATTTGTTTAGATATTTTTTATTTAATTATTGTTACTTGATTAAAATAAATATAACAATTATTAGATTTATAATAATTCTTCAATTTATATTTGAAGTATGATTAATACAGGGTTTGTATTATAAATTTAACAATCATTTAAAAATATAAGATTTTTTTTAAGATTGCACATATTGATTGCTTAGAAAATTTATTAAATTTGTAAAAAAAATATATGTATATGAAATTGTTAAAATTAATTTATTTTATATATATTCGAATATATATTATAGATAAATTTTATATATAATAATTAATTATAAATAAATATATATAAATATATAA
>NW_006264040.1:15858-17958 GCF_000469605.1 Apis dorsata
TAAATTTTTTAATCAGTTATGTTGATGATTATAACTTTATAATAATAATGTCATACTTAATATAGAAAACTTGCTGGTCGAACAATTTTCATTACTGGAGCTTCAAGAGGAATTGGGAAATCCATTGCTTTGAAAGCTGCAAAAGATGGAGCAAATATTGTCATTGCAGCTAAAACTACTGAACCACATCCAAAATTATCAGGCACTATATATACTGCTGCTAAAGAAAGTAATTATATATGTAATATAATTATACATGTAATAAAAAATTCTAAATAATTATTTAATTATTTATTATTTATTATTATTAATTATTTAATTATTTATTTTAAATTTTAAATAATAAGTAATTTTTTTTTATCAAAAAATATTTCTTTTAGTTGAAGAAATGGGTGGAAAAGCATTACCTTGCATAGTAGATGTAAGATTTGAAACAAATGTAATTTCTGCAGTGGAAAATGCTGTTAGCAAATTTGGTGGTATTGATATTGTTATTAATAATGCAAGTGCAATTCATTTGATAGATACATTATCTACAGAAATGAAAAAATATGATCTTGTAAATAATATCAATACTAGAGGAACATTTCTAGTGTAAGTATAAAAATGTTCTCAAAATTGTGCAAATCATAAATAATAATATTATTGTTATTTATTGTTGATATTTATTTTAAGATCTAAAACATGTCTACCTTATTTAAAAAAAAGCTCAAATCCTCATATAGTAAATATTAGCCCACCATTAGATATGAAACCAATATGGTTTAAAAATCATGTTGCATATACAATATCTAAATATGGAATGTCAATGTGTGCTCTTGGAATGGCTGAGGAATTTAAAAATGATGGTATTGCTGTAAATACTGTTTGGCCAAAAACTGGTAAATTATTTTTTAATTATATTATTTTTATTATATTTTATTTTGATTATTTAATTGATTATATTGATTATTTAAAAAAATTATTTTGAAATCTTTATTTATTGTTATAAATTTAAGTTTATTATTTTTTAGCTATTGTTACTGCTGCATTTGAAATGTTATCTGAAAACTCAAATGATTATGCTCGTAAACCAGAAATAATGGCAGATGCTGTGTATGCTTTAATTTGTAAAGATAGTAAATCTATTACTGGAAAATTTTTAATTGATGAGGAAATATTAAGAAATGAAGGAATTACAGATTTCACAGATTATGCATATAATCCAGGTATATTAAATGCAATATAATAATTTTATAATAATTGATATTTTATAAAAAAAAATGATGATAATTGTTTATTTTCTTATTTTTTTTAGAAAATAAAGATAATTTAATACTGGATTTATTTATAGAAAGTTCAGATAAAATAGATGTATTGAATAAAATCTTTCAAAAAGATATATGTGATGTAAATAATAAATCAAATGAAAAAATTGCACAAATATTTACTGTTATTCAAGCTAACTTGAATCATGAACTTGTTAATAAAATTGGAGCCATATTTCAATTTAATGTTAAAGGTATTTGTCAGATTAAATATTTATTTCTTTTTTTATTTATTTTAGAAATATTAATTGATATAATTTAATAGGTAATGAAGCAGGTACATGGTTTTTGGATTTAAAAACTGGAGATGGTGTAGCAGGTAAAGGAAAACCTAATCAATCACCAGATGTTACTTTGACAATGGATTCTGAAAACTTTTTTGCTATGTTTTCTGGTAAATATAATTTTAATTAAATATATATTTAATTTAATATTAAAAAATAATTTAAAATAACTTTTTCCAATAATAAATTATGTTTAGGAAAATTAAAACCTGCATCAGCATTTGTAATGGGAAAATTGAAAATTAGTGGAAATCTTCAAAAAGCAATGAAATTAGAAAAATTGATGCAACATTTAAAATCTAAACTTTAAAAATTAAATGTTTTCTCTTTTTAAGAAGTATATCTTAAATTAAGATGAAAATATTCTTTTTATATTAAACATATTGTTACTTTTTTAAAATTAAATATATATATAATAATTATATAAAATATATTATATTATATATAATATAATATATAAAACGATATAATATAAATATATATATAATATAATATAAAATAGAATAAAA
>NW_006264040.1:18429-24816 GCF_000469605.1 Apis dorsata
TCTATTATGTACATAATTTTTGAAAATTAATATAAGATATATTTTTATATATTTTTATAATATTGTATTTGTATTTTATATATTTTTATTGTTATTTAACAATAAATAAAAGAAAATTAAATTTTTAAANAATATATTAATATAAATATAATAATATAATAAAAATAATAAAATAAATATAATAATATAATAATATATAATATAAATATAATAAATTTTAAACCTGCAATTGCTCCACATACAGCACTTTCTATTGGAAGAATTTCTCTGTCAACATGTAAACTCCAAATTTTTTTGAAATATTCCCATATTGGAAATTGTATTAAACTAAAAGGCATATCTCTTAACACAGTGCTCCAATAACCACAATACAACATTTTAAAATTAATATCTTTTCTATCTAACATCGAAACTTGTTTTTTTTGTTTTATTACTTCTACGGGTACTCTTATTAAACAAGCTACCTAAATTTAAAGTTTTTGTTATTACGATTTAATTTTCAATATAACTTTAATTCTTTTTCTTTTTTTTTTAAATTAATTATTAATTTACCATTTCTGCTAAAGATGCTGAGCTCATATGAAGAAAAGAATCATATTTTTTAGGTATTTTATATTGTGCTATACTTTTAATACTTTCATATGTTACAAAAAATAAAGAAGCTAAAAAAATGATTTAAATAATCATATATTATACATTAAATTTATAGATTTAATAGTTTTTGATTAAATATATTTAAGATAAATCTATTATTATAGATTTAAATAGTTATATATATTTTAACTGATTTCATTTTATAATAGTTGTTTACCACTTGGTGCAGAACCAATTGTTACAGGAAGAATTCCTTTATAAAGATTAGAAAATCCTCCTGACTTTATAAATCCTTGTTTAGATTGTAATCGTGTTTTTAATGTATCTAATGGAAATAATATTACATCAACTATTGTGCCAGCCAATCCTCCTGCCTATTGAAATCAATATTAATTTATTTAATAATTTATGCAATAATAATCAATGCAATTTTGAATTTTAAACTACATATAATTTATTTTTTATATTTTATATTTACTTTTTATAATTTATTTCGAGAATATTATTCTGATTTTTATAAAATATATATCAGTGATATGTAGAAATTTCTTTTTCTATAATTAAAATTTGCAAAGAAATTTTATTATACTACATATATATCATTATATACTATACATATATATATTATATACTATATACTACTATATACTACTATATACTACTATATTATATACTACATATATACTACATATATATTACATAATACTCAAAAATAAACATTTTATTACTTACTATTAATGATGTAATGAAAATACATTTCATATTTAATGATTTACTATGCGTTGTCATGATGTTTT
The DNA here is from genome assembly GCF_000469605.1 of Apis dorsata. Lineage (NCBI taxonomy): Eukaryota > Metazoa > Arthropoda > Insecta > Hymenoptera > Apidae > Apis > Apis dorsata. The sequence continues at coordinate 19,821 of NW_006264040.1, forward strand.
GATATTTTTAATTTAAAGTACGACTTTTATGTACATATATAAGAGTATATTTAACCTGATACACAATAGTTCATTAAATATTTATGTAACATTAATAACATAATAAACAATATTTTAATATTATTATTATTATATTTATCAAAAAATTATACGATACATATTTTTATAATTATTTAAAAAAAATATTATTGTAATTCTAAACTATTTATTTTTAATTTAAGCAACATATAATTTAAATAACTTTTCTTTATTATCAAATAATTATTACAATTTTTCATAAAAATAACTTATATTCCTATTTTAAGGTTATAACCTATAAATAATTAATCATTTAATTAATCTAATCAACCACTTAAAAATTAATTTTATATGAATTTAAATAAAAATCTACATTTATTAACCTAATTCTTAATTACGTAAAAAATTAAAAAAAATTAAACTTTTATTTTTTAAAATTCATTTTTTCTATATTTTTAATTTTAAAGATTTCTATGATAAGATAATTTTAATTATTATATTTATTAATAAAATTTATAAGTATCTATTTAATAAAAAAAATAGAATTCGTATCTGATCCTGAAGTTTTACGAGAACCAATTGATCGTATTGTTTGATGATGAGGAATACGAAAACCTTCTAAAAGTTCTTTTTCTTTTCTTATATTAAATGATTGACTTGATATATTTGTTTTATAAGATGAAAAATATGAATTCGATCCAGTTCTATTAATAAAAATGTTTTATAAGTCATATCTTTTCTTTTATTTTTTAAAATATATTTTTGAGTGTCTTAATTTTTAACTTATACCTTATTGTTGAATTTCTTTGATTTGATTTCATTGGTGTAGTTCTATTATTCAAAAAGTTTGATGTTTCATTTTGCATTTCGAATGACATCAATTTCTTTTTTTGTTCAGTATATTCCATTTTTAATTTTATATATTTATCCCTAATTATATTTATGTGTTGGGTAAGGTTATGATAATGTGATTTCAACGTTTCGTATTTTTGATCCTTAAATTTATAAATTATTATTAATTATAAATTAATTTATATATTTTTTTTAATTTAATATATAAATATTAAGAAGAATAAAACAGAAAAAAACAAAAACTGCACAATTTCATAAAAGCGTTGCATCATGATTTTCATTTGATTACTTTGAAAACCACATATTTTATGTAATGATTCCAATGATTCACTCAGTGGAACAAAGAAATTTTCTACTTTTGACAATGATGGTTGTTGTAATTCAACGGAAAAAATATCGATCTGTTCACATTGAGGACATTGTTTTTCAGCTTATAAAAAAAAAAATTTATTTTTATAGGAGTATATTAAATGACATAAACAATATTTATTAATAATTTTATTTTATTTATTTAATTTTGTTTATTATTACCTTGTTGTATGCATCCATGACAATATATATGACCACATTGAGTTAAACAAAATGGTTTTTTTCCTCTATTTGTTGTTGCAAAACACTTGTTACAAATGAATGTATCCATATTTTTAATATGTTGCAAAATTTCTTAAAACTTTAATTATATTAATCAGTATAACTATGAATATAATGATTATTGTAAATTATTATATTATAAATTATTATAATATATTTTTCAATCTTTTTAAATTTGATTATATAATCGTTCGTATTTTACATTTGAATTGAATTCGTCTTACTTTGAGTTCAATCGGTAATGTTGGAAATAACATAAAAATGATATAAATTTCTGATTTTTCACTTTCAAATTTTTTTTTTCAACATAAGAATATATTATTTTCGTTTTTAAAATATAAAAAATAACGCTAATAAAATTATATATGAAATTTTAAGATTTCAATTTTTAATAGTTCGGCGAAAAAAAATTTTTTATTTTGTTACTTATATATTTATAATTAAAAATGTTAATGAAATTAAAAATTCTTATTTTTATAAAAAAATTTTAATTTCTAATAATAAAATTTATTTGATGATCAAAAATATTAAATTAAATTACAAATTGAATTGTTCTACTTTACATTAATATTAGAATGTATTATAATAATAATTATAACATTAATATTAGAATTTATAGAAAATATTTATAGAAATATTTATAGAAAAAGAATATTTAAAACAGTGGCAAATATTAAAAAATATAAAAAAAAATAATCATAGTATAATTTATTATAAAAATTTATTTTAAAATGTTGCTGTATCTGTGTATAATATGTTTACGAAATATTTTTGAAATTTTCATTCTAGAGATAAATAAACACAAAAATTGATATATAAAAATTAGCTAAATTATTTATTAAGTTACAAAGCCTAGACAATTTTTTTATCATTGTTTCATGATCATTATTATTACACAGATTTTCTCATTATTAATAAAATTCTTCTATATTTTGCTTTATTGTTACATAATTATATACACTCTTATGTCTTCTTTCTATCTTTTTTTTATATTCTAAAGAATATAGTGGATTGAGATAATGGAAGTAAGAAAATAAATCACATATTACTTATGAATCACCAATTGTTTGCATATATCAGTTAGCATTAGATAAAGTAAGGCACAGATAGAGTGAGACGCTGTTATTTTTTTTCCATTTCTCTTCATTTAACTTAAATTTAAATTGTTTATAATTTAAATTCAATCAATATTTTTATATAATAACTTACTGTTTGTTTTAGAATCAAATCTTTAAAGATATCTCATAAATTTATTCATTATTTAGTAACATCCTATGTATCGTATATCTTTCATTTTGATTTGATTAGAAACAAAAAATTAGCAAAATATAAATTAAATTAATTCAGCATTCAAAGCAAATATAATTCTACTTCTTTTTAAATTGTTATATTTTGTAATCGTTATATTAGTAATCGTTTAGAAATTAAAATATAAAATACATTTAAAATAATTTTAAAAGAAATAGAACTGAGATGTTAAATTTAATTGATTATTTCTGATAGATATATAATCATAAAATCTAATCACAAAATAAAAACGTCTTTTAACTAAAAATATCACATTTCTAGATAAGATCATATTATATGTAACACCACGTGTTGTCAATGAGTAAGAAAGTGGAATATCTATCTTCTTTTACTTCTATGTTTTATCGATGGCCAAATTCCAAATTCATAAATGAAAACAATATCGGAAATATTAAAAATCAAAAAAATAGAGCACAAAAATGAGGTTCTATATAAATGAAGCGTATATCAAATTCAATCATATTTTCAGTCAAAAAATATGTTGTTATAATTTAAAAAAATATATATTTCGAATATGTAAATGAATGGATTTTAATAAAATTCCATAAATAACTTACTAGATTTTGAATAATAAAATTTATGTATATAATAAATTTTAAAAATGTAATTTTTGGATTTATTAATTTTTTATGTAAATTAAATATAGTAATGAATATAATAAATTAATGTTAAATATAATAAGTTCTAGATATTTTTTATAATTTATAATTTTATAATTTTATTTTTTTCATGTTAATTATTTAATATTATAAATATAAAGAAATATAAGATAGATATTGTTTGATAATAATGGTAATAATTGATTATATTTATAATATAACAAATAGAAGTTTATTATTTTTATTTTAAATTTTATATTTCATTTTATTTATAAAAAACTATAAGATATTTGAGAATCTTTAACCTAAATTCTAAATTTTAAATATAGAATCAAATGAAGGATCAAATTCAGAGAAATCTAGTTAGCTTCGATAATACCACAAGCCCAACGATCTCCCGAGTTTCCAGTGGTTGAAGAAAGATTACTGTTTCCTTTTCCTAAATCATCTTCACCAGAATGAACAACTATTGCACGTCCAAGAATATTATTCTTTCCAGTCAAAGAAATAATGAAATCTTTGATGTGTATATCTGCTTCACCTTTAGCGTTTGCTCGAATATTACCTAAATCGCCAACATGTCTTATTGGACTATCTTGTCCACCATGGGTAACCTAAAATGTATATATTAAATAATATATATTAAATATTATATATATATTAAATATTTAATTTATCATTTGATTTAATGCATCGAGAATTAAATATTATATATAATACTTTATATATAAACTTTATATGTATAATTTACATTCTCAGGATTAAAATGTGGACCGGTAGATGTGCAACCATTTCGTAAATCTCCTTTTTCATGTACATGGAAACCATGTAATCCTTTTGTAAGTCCACTTATTTTTCCAGTAATATGAACAGAATTATCATCATTTTGAACAATAGTTAGTTTACCCGTTACGTTTCTTATTTGGGCATTATGAGGTATCAAATTGACGTTTGCAGTTTTTTTCTATTTTTATGATAATAAATATTTATATTATTACGGTTTGCAAGTAAGTTTATATAGTTTTATATTATATAAAAATTAAAAATTTGAAGTTTATATTATTAAAGATTTTGTAAAGATTCAATTGCGAATAATATCGATGTCCAATACAAAAACTATCGATAGCAATTTTCAAATATTAATATCATAAACAAAAATCTAAATATTATATTAATACTATATAGATAATAGATATAATAGATATTATAGTATTTTCGTAAACTTACTTTCTCAGTCTCAGTGACAGATTCGACAATTAGAATTCCAACTAGTAATACAATTATTCTATTCATAATGAATGTTCTGAAAACAATTTCAAATTATTATATATAATTTAATTATGAAAATTTAATTTTTTTAACTTTTAATTAGTTTAATATTAAATCATTATGAAATTTTAAAATCTTTTTTATTATTAAATTATTATTAATATCACAGATTATAAGTTTACATATTTTTTTATAAAGTTTAATGTTAATTAAAATGAAGTCAATTAAATTTGAAAAATGGCAAATAAATAATTTTCCAAATTATATTTATATTTAAAAGGAATATACTTACATAATAAAATATTAAAATTAACAATTTAAACAAAAATTAATATAATATAAATTTATATTATTTATAA
>NW_006264040.1:25084-48525 GCF_000469605.1 Apis dorsata
AATAATCTTTTAAGTCAAATTTTGAAATAAAATTATTATAATTATATTAATTATATTAATATTAAAATTATATAAATTATATATTAATAATAAAATTATATAAAATTATTATAATTTTTTTTTATAAATTATAAAAATTGCAATAGTTATAAATCAAAAAAAAGTTTGCTATATGCACAGATGAAATAATGATTGAATCAAAAGTTATAGATAAATATTATGTCGTAAATAAAGAACTTGGAAAGTGAAAGGATTGAATATCGCGTACACGTTCTTGAAGTCATAGGTATTGACTAAGTGACTGGATGTAAGTTAAAATGTTCATATAAAAAGAGATGATTCTGTTAAACATATCCCCACTCATTATTTCTTCAATGAACACCTGCTTTAAGAACGACCATGAATCATTAAATCATATATTATTGAGCAAAACTACAAAAGCAATCGTTAAAGACGATAAAAAATTTTAAATCTAGATTGATAAGAACATTTATTATCCATATTTGAGGTTATCAATAGAAACTGGTTGAACTTGTATCTTTGAATTAAATGTTAAAAAAAATATATGTTGTTAATATCGTGACATCGTAGAAGTAGAATCAGAAATAATTTTTCAAAATAAAGTAATAATAAATATTTAAATATATGAATATATTTTTTTATATTTATCTATTACGAATATTATTACAAGTATAGGAAAAAATACAAATATGGGATATTCGTTTTATCTTTTAATATAAAAAAACCTCAGAATAGTAATAAATAAAAAATCAAAAGTTTGAGGAATTTTATATAATATATGTTACATAAACATAAATATTATAGACTTTACACTTTTAATTTTACTTTTATAAATAAAAACAAAATCCGATTAAATATAATTTCATATGTAATAGTAATAGTATGAGACATTATTACTATTGAAAAGAGTATTGTTACTATTGAAAGAAATAAATCATGAAAAGTTAAAGTTTTAATAAAAAGTTTTTATTAATGTACAAACATAATAAATAATAGACATCAAATATAATAAAATAATCACAATTAAACGAACAATTTATCTTGTTTTGTAATAACTGCATATGTAAATTCTGAATCTTATACAATCACTCATAATTAATATGATGGCACAATATATAACTATATAACTTATCTTTAATATCTTTATATAACTTTATAACTTATTTTTAAAATCTTCAAAAAATTTTAATTATATTGCTATTATTAGTCAAATATCTCATATTTCAATTTATCATTTCATTTTCTCTTATTTTATTTTTTTATTATAAATAAAGATATGAATATTTTAAATCTTCATTAATATATGAAAACTATGATTATTATAGTATATATTTATAGTATATATATTATTATAGTATAACTTACCTTTTTTATTTTAAAAATCATAAAATAAATTAAAGTAAATTTCACTTTAATAAGTGCGCGTAAAAACTTTTTATTACAATCGAAATATAAAATGTCCATTAAACAAAAGAAAGGTAGCTATTAATAACAATTGCCTATAGAAGAGAATATTTTATTCGATACATATATATATGTATACGAAGTACAATCATTGTCAAAATTATCAATATAGATCAATATAGATCACTTTGATATCTCGTATTTCTATTCTATTTCAACTTGTATCTTTTTTTCTATTTAATTGTTTAAAATCTTTTCGAAATTCGACACTTTTTTTCTTTGATATTTTTTTGATATAAGAACATGATTTATAAATTCAATATGTTGAGCAATATTATAGGAGATATACAGAATTGTTAGACAAATTTAAAAATTAAGCAACGATTATTCGAGATATAAATTGAATATCCGTGAAAAAATTTTCTAAATAATTTTCATTTAATTATAAATTCCAAAAGAAAAAAAAAGTAAGATTAATATGTATATTCAAATAATATTAAAATCAATTATTATTATTATTATTAAGATAAGAATAATTACAACATAAATTGTTCTCTTTTGTCTGCTTTAATTTTTTTTATTTAAAATATCAAATATTTTAAATATTTGCGAAACAGTGATTGTTAACTGACTTATATGAACGTGAATTATCTTATTTATTTATGTAATAATATTTCGTGCAATTAAATTTATAATTAAAAATTTATAATATTTTCTTTTTATTTTTTTTTAATTAAAGTTTAATAATTTCTCATAACATATTAAATTTAACTTCTATATTAATTTCATATAATTGAAACTTATTAAACTGATTTAATTAAAAATTTCATTAATTTTTTTTTTATAATTATTAAATAATTATCATTATTTTTTTATTATGATAATTAAATTAAATACAATTATTTTTAATGTATAAAGTATTTATACGTATTTAAATTTAATTTAATTATTTAAGAGAATATGTAAACACATAAATTTTTATTTTTAATATTTTTTTTAATAATTTAACTATGATTGAATAAAAAATTAATAAAATTTTACTAGAACACATCATTTTATTAAAACAAATATTTGCTTGTTGAATTTTATATTCTTATATCTGCTGCAATTTTTTTGCTCAATTTGGTAGCCAGTGTATCACGAAATCTTTTTCCTTTTCTTAAAATTTGTTTCCAATTAAACGTATAAGTGAATGGTTTCTTTTGTAACTCAGCCATTATTGTAGCTTGTGTTTCCTTAAAATGATTAATGATTTCTTCGTTTGGATCAACTCGAACTTGAATGTCCTTAGAATTCATTAAAAAAAAAAAAATTGTGAATGAAAATTAATTTAAAATTTTATTTAAAATCATTGAATTATTTGATGATACTTAAAAAGTAAAAAATAAATAAAAAATAAATCGAAAATATAAATTAATTTTTTTCATATAAAATTATTTCCGAATAATTTTAAATATTCTTAGAGTATATGTACATTTAAATTTAATATTCGATTATCATACATGAATGTATCAGTTATACAATAATTATATTTTTATTCATGCTTTTTTTAATTTTTTTTATTATAATTTATAAAATAGAAATAATTATTTTTTTTCAAAAATTTTCTTTCGATTATTATAAAAAATTATTGTAAAAGTTATTGAAAATCTTCTTTCTATTAAAATATATTGTATTTTGCTAACTTAATTTATAGATAAAATTTATAGATAAAAATATAATGAAAATTGAAATACTTTATATTTTCGACTTATTTTTTTTTCATGTAACTTCAATGAAATCCAGATTATATATATGTGTAATTTTTTTCTTTTATATACCATTACTTCTTGTTCAAGTATAGTATCTTCTACAGTGATTAAATCTCTCTCAATTTCTTTTGGTGGTAAGATAGGTTTGATCTCTGGGGGAGGACCTGCAGGGAAGAAAAGATTCTTGGTATGCTCGAAAATATCTTCTTGCATTTTTAATGTCTCCTGTAATCGTTTCTTTTTCCTTTGTGCTTCCTGTCGTAATTTTAGTATGGGTTCACGTTGCCTTTCAAGATCATCTTTTTTTAAGCCTTTCTTTTCCAAAAGTACTTCTTGCATATGCTTCAATTCTCTTGCTTTCCATTTTTCGCGCGCATCTTCAATCATTTCCCATCTTTTCTAAGAATTAATTAATTAATTTAATTAATATAATAATTTTTTTCAGTCATTTCTTTTTTTTTATTAATGTTAATTTATTAAAATGAAATGTACCAATGTTTTTTTTACAGGCTCTAGAGTAGTTTCGGGTTCCATTGTTTTAACGGCAATTCTTTTCTCTTCTTCCTCTTGCTTTTTTTTTTCTGCTTCCTGTGCTAATCTTTTCTCTTCAATATCTATATAATTTGCTTGAAACCATTTCTCTCTCCATTCTTTACAATTTTGTGCCTAATATTTATTAAAGTAATTTTTCATAATTAATCTATATATATGAGAAAGAATTTTTTATTGAAAAATTAAAAAAAAAATTTTTTTTTAATATAAATAAATTATTATAAAAAAATATTAGAAATTATTAATTATTAATATTATTATTAATGAAATTTATTTAAAGATAATATAAGAAAATAAATTTACTCTTGCGACTTGATGCTGAATGAAATTTATCATCCACTCCATATCACTTAAATCTACTTTCAAAAAATCACCAGGAGATAGGAACATTCTTAGGATACCATTGAAATCGCAAAATCCTATGCATTGTGGATCCAATCTTAAATCGTGAGGATATATTCCCGTAATTATGTGACCTGATAAACTCTGGGTAACACACGGGCTATCTGTTTTCACTTGGAAATCCCATAATTCAACAGTACCATCTGTTCTTGTTAAAATTAATACCGTGGGACGATAACTACCCCATGAAACAGCAGTAAGTCTATATAAAAAATAGATATATTTCGATATAAAAAATATATAATAAAAAATATATATATATAAATAAACAATTTAGAAAAAATATGATTAATATAATAAAAAAAAATAATTTCTTAAAAATAATAATAATTTTAGAGTAATATAATAAGACTGTTTTAATTATATTTATTACTTTTTGTTTTGTCTAAAATAAATATGCTTATATATAAGCTTTAATTAGAATTTAAAATAAAGTATATTAATTACTTTTAAGTTAAATTTTGAATAATAAGTTATTAGAATGTAAATATAAAAATAAAAGATACAATTTTTATATTATTAATTAAATTTTAATAACAAGAGAAAGAAAGAAAAAGATTTTTAAATATTAAAAATATCTGTGAAATACCCAATATCTAACTTCTTCCACATTACTGGTAAACCAAAATTTTCTTTCCAAACGGCATATATTTTTCCACCTATAGTGGCAATCCAATTTGCATCTTGTCTATTCCTAACAGCATGTGTTACAGGACCATCATGTATTTTATTATACCAAATCCAACGACATATTTCAGTATTAATAGTTAAATCCGTAGTAAAATCATATCCTTCCCATGTGACACAACCAAAATCACCTAATGATAAAATCTTATAATCAATAAAAAGACTTTTTGATTTGACTTGTTTGATTTTCAATAAATCAAATATTTGATTGGATAGGATAATTTATTTCTTTCCTAAATACTTTTTTTTGTATACCTTCAACAGTACCAATATATATATTTCTTTCCATTTCAAAATCAGGCTTTTCGATTATATTTTTATAAAATCTTCGAATAGTTATATCCTCTGTAGGTGGAATAACATCTATACGTTCTTTCTCAAATTTTGGTACATAAATAGTCATAGTAGTAATCACTACTTTTCGACTTTCGTTCGGATGTTGAATCACCAAAATGTAATGAGGCTTGAAAATACGATCCAATATTTTGTACGGAGATATAGATTCCACTAATGCTTCTGGTCTTTTCACTTTTGCTTCTTTTCTTTTTCGAGTATCCTTCTTTTTTAATGCTATCCATCTTAAAATAAATAATAATTTGATTAATTTTCTGATTAATTTATATATAATATAATAAATATAAATTTAATTTCTGAATTTATAATAGATGAATATAATTAATAAATAATATTTTAATTATTAAATAATATAGAAGAAGAATTAGATAATTGTTTATTTATAATTTGTAATAATTTTGAAATTATGCAATATTTTAATCATTTATTGAAACTAATCTATCATAGATATTTCATTATTTATATTCAGAATTTTTCTATTTTAATATAAAAAATTATTATCTATTTACATTTATATTTGGCTTTGAATTTAATTATTATAACAAAAAGATAAAATTATGTAATTTCAATATGCATTACAAAAATATTTGTATATTATATAATAAATAATGACATTTGATAAATATATTTAACTTTGGAGAAATTTTTTGTTTATCATAATTTTCTTTCTCTAGATTTTTTAACATTCCTATCATTAATAGTAATAGTAATAAAATATTTGTTATAAACTTAAATTAAATTGTTTACTAATATAAGTAATATAAGTAATATAAAAAGAATTTATTTAAAAAAAAGACTAACTTTTCATCTAATTTTAAATTCCAAAAAGCGATCGTACCATCCTGGCTCGCGGTAAGAAATTGTGACGATAAATCATCAATACTCGCATCTTTAGGTAATGATGTAATTCTGCCACTCGAATCTATACTGTTATATGGTGGAATCCATGCAATTTGGGTCACAGCCGCTTTCTGACTCTCCTTTAATGAAGACATCGCAGTTGGTCTGATTAAGGAAATTTTAAGCGCTTCTTGCATCCACGTGATCAAACTTTTTATCATGATTTTATGTCTTATTTGAGCTGCGGTGTGCACAATTACTGTTTCTACTGCTTCGATTTTTCCAGGAATATGCCATATTACGACCTATCAATTTTTAAATATCTTTTAATTATTTCGTATATAAAAACTGATATTTAAACAATTTTTGAGCAAATGAGAATTTAATTTTCCTGCTATTTATATTTTTATGAAAAAAAAAAAAAATCAAGATGAATTTACATTAATTGAAGAAGAAAGTTTTAAATATTACATAGAATAATAAAATTATATCTTAACAATTTTTTTTCTCGATAAAATTATTGCATTTATTATTATTATTTTTTTTAATATGACACTCTGAATTTATTGTCCGTAATGAATATTTTTATTAGTTTTTTAGATTTTTAATACTTAATTGGCCATTCGCACAACCACCGACGACCAAATTTCCATCCAATGGACTCACAGTCACGGATGTTACTTCTCTTGGACATTCAAGCACTAATTTTGGCATCAAAGAATCGTTGAAAGACCATACGAGAGCGTAATTATTATCATAGGCTTTAATAATCTGCAATGAAAATTTTAATTATGATTTGAAAGAAAAAAAATTTTTATTTCTCTGTTTTAAATTATTCACTTCTTCATCCGATTTAGGACCAATTAAATGTTGGCTCTTTGCGAAGCTTGTATAAGCAGTAAACATTATTCCAGTCCAGAATGGATGCCAGGTAAGATCATTAATAACTTTATTAACCACGTGTTTCTCATCATGGAAACTTAAATATTCTTTATAGGTTATAGGTATAGGACATTGAGTATCTCTTATATTTTTCACCAAATCTTCATAGTCATTACAATAAATATCCCAAGTAGCATTTACCAATAACTAGAATGTAATATTAAATATTAATTATTAAAACCTTACTAGAGAATGTAGTAAAGTTGAATGATTGTAATTAACCATATATATTATAATATTTAATTAATGTTTTCACGTTAAAATATATATAAACTAACTTGATCACATATATAATCGGTGAAATAACGAAGAAAAAGTTTCAAAGATTCTTGTTCTTCCGGGGTAAATTTTTTAATATCTGGACGTTGATATGTATATTCATATTGGACCCAACGATTTATGGGTACCGAAAGTTCTGTTTGAATTTTTACAGTTCGATATTCTGGAGTAATTTGAGTTTCATTGTATAATAATTTACGTGGAATATTTTCGAAGATTTGACGATAAGGAAGGAGCTCAATATATCCATCTCTAACGTCATCCACTTTTCTATCTTCGAAGTGTATTGGTGCATTCAGTACGTCCGCAGTACTTACTAACTAAAGTAAATCATTAATGAAATATTTTATTATTATATTTATTAATTATATCTAATTATACAGCAAAAAATATAGATAATAATGTAAAAAATAAAATAAAATATGAACAAATATATAATCACATAATAATTTAAAGAAATACACAATTAAGAATTTTATTATTTTTTATTATAATTTTTACGTATAAAAATATAAATGTCATTGAATATAAAAATTACACTAATAAAAAAACAATAAAAAAAAATTATATTCAGGATTCTGAAATTAATAGATATTTCAGATGTAAAATTATTTTTCATATATTTTTTGAAATTTTTTGAAAATTAAAAATTAATGCAGTTTTGCAAAATGAAATTTCTTTTTCAATTCTTCTATTTTTTGTGTAACAAAGATATACTATTGCATTTTCATCTGTTTCTGTATTTTATTGACTATTTTTTACCTCAATTTCCAAAAGCGGTCTAGTATTCTTAACGATCATTGAATCAATTTCCACACTGCTAGTTAATTCTTTCCATTTTCCAATTGGTTTGTACACAGCAGTTCTCACGCGATTCTCATGATCTTCTCTCTCCTTTTGAATATATTCGACTATCGCATCACGACCTTCTTCGGTCAGACATATGTAGAATTGACCTTCTTCGGTTAGCGATGGGACGTAACCAATTAACATTTTCGAGTTTGGAAACTTGTATATCTCATCTTTTACGGGTAAAAAATCACTGCTCTCTTCATGAAGATCTATATTGTCTTCAATGATCTTTTTCCTGACATATACCCAAGGATATTCAGTACTGACATTTTCTCCTATGACACAACCAACTATTTTTTGTGTAATTGGTGATAAATTAATTCTTGCTATGCCTGGAATACCCTAAGACAGAAAATTTATGATTTGATAAATCAATTTTTATTTTACAATTACAAATATTACAATTAAATTATTAAATTACAATTAAACAAATAATTATACATGTATATAATATATATATAATATATATAATATTATATATATATATATATAATATTATAACATATATTATAACAAATAACATGTTTAAAACAATTGATTTGATTAATCTTTTTATATCTATAGAATATCTATAGAACTAAAAGCATTTTTAATATAAAAGAACAAATTATTTTATGTAAGACAGTGTTTCTCTTTTTTATATATATCATATGCCATCTCAATGTTTCAAAGATTTTTATATTCTTTTTAACGGAATAATCAATTGTTTTTCAACTATTGGTAATAAAATAATGAATTCAATATTAATTTTTAATTATCTTTTTGATATATGATATAGATGTATATATTTGGAAAATACTTAAAATTTTAAAATCTTAAAATTTTAAATCCAAAAACTACGAAGATATCCCTAAAATCTAACATTTTAAATCTATTCCAACTATATTCCAAAAATTACATTATAATCAATAATTACATTAAACAATTTTGTTAAACAACTATGTTTAACAAAAGTGCTTTTTAACATTAATAATATAAATAAAATATTTTAAAATAAAAAAAATTCATAAAAAAATTTTCAATTATCATTAGAAGACTCAAGTTATGTTAAACTGGCATGTTATGAATTAATGTAAATAAATAGATTTTAATATGCAAATCATAACAGGTTTGAATAAGAATAATTAAAAATTTGATAATATCATATTGTTATATAAGTAATTTACCAATGTTGTAGAATAACGAATTTCTTTCAATGGCTCTCGTATAAAATCTTTTGAAGCAAGTTGCAAAATTTCTTCGGCTCCTATACCAGAAGCGGAAAAAGAATCTAATTCATAAATTGTTTTTTGCCTTTCTTTAATTGTACTTGTATCTATGCGTACCGATTCTTTTGCTTCTTTTTCCCAATCTACGACTTCAGGAATATCTTTAAATAAAATAAATGATTTTTATAATAGTTTATCTGTTGTAATTTTTTGTAATAAATTGATTGAAATAAATCTATTAATATCAAAAATAAAAAAATAAAAAAAGTATAATTAATATAGATATTATGAGGTTAATAATATTTCGTGAAATTGTTTATAATTAATTAAAATATTCATTGCTAATTAATTTTTTATTATATATAATAATATATATATAATTAATATATATAATATTATTATATATAATATATAATTAATATATATAATATTATTATATATAATATATAATTAATATATATAATATTATTATATATAATATATAATATATAATATAAATAAGTTAATCAGACCTTTCAATATAAAATTAATTTTTACCATTGATGAACATTCGATGTCATAAATTTCTTTATTGAATATAATTAAAAAGATCGATTCAAAAATACATTAATTTAAGTTCATCAACATAATTATTACTAATATTAATTAATAGAAATCAATTCATTACGCAAACGAAGTATAAATTTTCAATTTCATTTCAATTCATTTAATATTGAAAAGAGTTATTCTCGACTCTCCGATTAATTTATGTTTTTTATTCAAACATAAAAATAACAAATATGTATTTTTTGTATAATCTTACCAAATGTTTTTATTTTTTTCGTATCTATAAAATAATATCTATTAATATTAGTTGTTAATGTTAGTCTATTAATTAATATGTTGAAAACTTCAATTAATATTCTCCTGAATCAATTTCCTTATTTACATTCAATGTAAATTTTTCTTGATAAGTATTATAAACTCTTAAAATCTTGGATCCTTTTTTTTTTTTTAATATTTTTTATCATTCATAAAGGATGAAAATAAAGAAAGATCATTCTACTTCCATTTCACTATCGTTATGTTCTATTTTGCTTCAACATTTAAAATTAAAATTAAAATTACTTAAATTGGTTATAACTTAATAAATAATCGATTTTTGTATAATATATATATATCGATTTTGTACTAAATTTTATGTTTATTTTCTTTTTAGAATTGTCTCTAGAATTGACTAAAAGTTTCATAAATATATTAACATCTTACATATAATATAATAGCAAATAGATAATTTTAATATAAAATCTATTTCTATATAAATAAATACATAAATATCTATAAATATTCAAATTTTTAAACTTATGATATATCTATATTATCAAAATTTTATTTTAGGAATTTTATTATTTTCGAATAATATAAATCGTATAAATATTTTTACGCATTAAAAATATTAAAAATCATTTTTAAGATCATAATTTTAAATATGTTTTCTTAAGAAAACGATATATTTTAATATATAATTAGCTTTAATTTTATAACGAAATAGAAACCAACATTTTTCTTCTTCTTCTTCTTCTTCCCTCTTTTCAGGTTTCGATACATATTCATAATCTTCATGTTCTACATAATCATTATTGTAAATATCTTCTACTGATGCTGGTTCTTGTATTTCAATCGAATATCTATCTTCTTCTTCAGATTGTTTATCATATTCATTTTGTATAGATTTGTTATTTTGATTAGATTGTTCATTTTTTTCTTTTTTTTCGTTCTGTCTTTCAAATTCGTCAGCCATTTTAATTAATAATTATAAACATAATAGAAAAATGATATTAATGACATTAAATTATTTTCAAATGTTCATTTTTTTTCTATATTCATATTCATTTCATATTCGTTTTATGTTTATATATATATATATATATTCATTTTTTCAAAATAGTGAATATATCTATTTCTATATCTTACCTTATTGGTTAGAAAATTACAAAGAATCTTTGAATTTTAACCTCTTTTCTTAAAATTTGTCACTTTTAAATTTCTCACATTTATTTATTAAAGCTAATTTAATTTATATCTAATATTAAAATCAATGATTTATATTAATATTAATTAAACTATTCAGAAAAAGAAATTATTAAAAAATATCTCTCTTTCTCTCTCTCTTTATTTAGAAAGATTTTACGAAAATTTAAATTGAATTACAGATGTTTAATGAATTACAGATGTTTAATGAATTACAGATGATATTCTAATTGAATTAATTCTATCAAATTTAAAAAATTGTTAGTGACATCGAAAAATATTGTATAAAAATTAAATAATTTTGAATTGTTTTATATTTTTGTACTTCATTTATATTAATAACCAACAGAGGTCGACACAAGTATACAAATCAAAACGGATAAAGCAAAAAGCACAGCAATTAACTAATGATTTATTAATGATCTAATAATATATTTTAACAATGTTTTTAATTATATAAAACTTTTGTTTCTTATTATGTTATAATTCATATCATAAATATATATTTATGATGTTATCGATCATTAATAACTTTCTCCATTATTTTTAAATCTTAAATATAATATGTAATACAAATATATAAAAAAAAAAACAAATTCTATAAATATTTTTTTTTAAAATCTTAATGAAAGTTTTAATTTATAAGAATAATGAAAAATTTAATATATCATAAAATTAAGATAGAATTTTGCTATATATATTTTAAATTGTATAAATTTTATATAAATTTAACTTACATTAAATTATATTAATGTAAAAATTATTTTGTTTAAATTTTAATTGAAATATATTCAATAAGTCACTTTAAATAACTAATATAGTATAGTTGAATATATATGTGTGACTATATGTAAGTAAAGCTTTTCGTAGTAGTGTACCTACGTAAGAGTAATACAAGAATACAAGAGAATCAGTAACAGTTTCAACGACGCGTCTTGCTTAGGAATATATTGTCGTATGTTGCTCTCTAAAAGGGCAATGATACGATGAATACTATTAAGTGTTTTGTATTCGTGTTCGCAATTATATATAATTCATTTACTTTTGCATGTAAGTAAAACTTATTATTAATAATTTAAAATTTTTTTTCGGAAAAGAAAAAATTTTCATGATGATTCAATGAAGCCAAGCCCATTTTACAACATGGCGCAGTAGAATTTAACAGACTTGCTGATAAATGAATATATTTTAGCTTCTAATTTATCTAATATGTGAATCCGTATGCAATTTAAAAATTAAAATTCTACAAAATCAGTACATTATAATTATATATTAATTGCTTTATAATGTTTATTAAATATATGTTAATAAATAAGCATGATACAATTATTAAACATATATAATGAATATATTAAACATATATTCATTACATAAAATAAAATTCTTTAATTGTATTATTAAATCGATAAATGTCTTTTGTAAAACAAAACAAAAATATTGTATTGAATTTACAATTACTGAAGAATTTTATTGATATTAATAATGTGTATGTAAATTATATTATTAATTTCATTGTGATTTTTTTTATTAGATGATGAATGTAATGAACCACTTTTGGACAGAGCTCACTTAACGGCCACTACTTCATTACCTAACAGAGGTCCAAAAAATGCCAGGCTCAATGGTAAAATTTCTTTTATTTTTTCATAGAATATATTGCACTTTTTTTTAAAATACTTATTCAATGTTTCTTATATTATTTTCTTGTATAAATATATTTGATATACAGTAGTTTGTTGCTTGCTATGTTATATTTTGAAGAAATATGTAATTAAGTATATATGTTATTAAGATTGCTTTTTTTATTTTTATTTATAATTAAATTTAACAACAATATAAATAAAATATTATATATAAATATATTAATATATAAAATATTTTAATAAAAAACTTCAGTTAAAGAAATATTATTCTCATCAACACCCACATTTCTCAGTCAATTAAAAGAATTTTAGGTCTAAATTATATAAATTGAACTCACTGACTCATTGCATAGTTATTCTGTACATCTAATTTCTTCTTAAGCAATAAATATTTATTTCTCAAACAATTAATTTATAAATTAAATTAATAAATAAATAAAAGTAAATATTGTTACTCATTAAAAAAAAAAAAAATAATAGAATTTCTTATCTATTTGCTTCAGGTGGATGCTAAAGAGTAGCCTGGTTTTTTAAAAGACAAGATCCTTAAAAAAGCAGTGCTTTAACAAAAAGAAGTAAATAACAATTTCTGGAACATTAATTTATTAACAGATCAAAGTTAAAAGTTAATATTAGAAAACATGTTTCAAAGTATTCGATGGGCTTTCAATTGGAAGGAATGGAATCCTAATGAGAAGGACTTTACTTATGCTATTTCTTGTATACAATTAGAAGAGAAAGAAAGATTAGGCAAATTTGTATTTCGCAAAGATGTTAGGGCTTCTCTTGTAGGTAGATTAATGATGAGAAAATTTGTTAACGAATATGGACATATTCCATATTCCAATATAATATTTGTAAGAGATGCAAATAATAAGCCTATTTTAAAAAATATTTCTTCAAATTTAAGTTTTAATGTATCTCATCAGGGTAATTATACAGTTTTAGCAGGTGAAACAAGGAATGTAAAATTAGGAATAGATGTAATGAAATTTGAATATACTGGTGGTAAACAGTTATCTGAATTTTTCCGTATAATGAATCGAAATTTTTCATCTTCAGAATGGAAAGAGATAAAAAATTTGTCTTTAGACGAATCTGAACAAATCGATATGTTTTGTAGACATTGGGCATTAAAAGAAAGCTATGTGAAGGCTTTAGGCATCGGTATTGTAAGTGATCTTAGAACATTTTCATTTGAAACCAATTCAGAATTATTTGAAAATTCTATAACAATCGATACAGCTTTATACATAAATGGTATAAAACAAGATTGGTTGTTTGAGGAAACATTGTTAAATTCACATCATTGTGTAGCTGTAGCATTACAAGAAAATGGAAAAGCGCCAAAATCACAAAAGAAAACATTTGACATTATAAGCAATGATAAACTCTTAGTAAGCACTGTTCCATTGTTTCCACAAGATCTTGAATATACACAAAAATATTTTGAAAAAAAAGAAAATTCGAAACTTACTTAACTTAAACTTAGATTTTGTATATTTTTTTTATGAGTATATTTATATATATGAAATAAAGATGTACAGATATAACATTTTTATTTTAGTTAGTGAGTCTCTAATAAAGATAGTTAGAAATATGTGTGCAAATTTTATTTTACCTTTTTATAGGATAGTTAATATTGTTATAATTGTAATTTTTAATTTTGTATATGAAGAAAAATTTTTAATTTAAGTTAGTATTAAATTATTCTCTACATTAAATAGAAAATCTTTTTAAATGTATTAAAAAAATATTGATTAACTAAATATTTTATTGTTCATTATCATTACAAAATATATTAGTACTAAATATATATAATTGGCATGATATGGGCAGACAATGTGTTAATTAAAGTTTTACTTTAATAAAATTTTAATATAATTTTCCGATTAAATATATATGTATAAATTCAATTTATAACAAAACATAAAAAAAAATATAATTTTTTATTTATTTATTTTATATACATATATAAACCTATTATATTTAATTTCTTTTCTGCTTTTGGGAAAGGTAATTTTTTATAAATAACATTGTATTTCTTCAACTTACATATGCATTTTTTAAAAAAATATTGCTTGTAATTATTTTATTTATTCTAAAAAACTTTTAAAAATATAACATAAATATTAAATATATTATACTATATACTATACTATACTATATATATTACTTATATATCTTCATAAATAGATTTAATATTATTTTACTTATATTATAAATATTTTAAATTCATTACAAAATAATTGTAGTAGTATTTAATTCTCTGGTAGTTCTATCTTGTTAAGTATGACTGCTTTCTTAAGTTCATTTTTGAGTTGCATGCATGCATATATATTGTGGCATAGGCGGAAGCGCATGGACAGCTAGCAGTTCAGACTTTGGTCAGTACTTTATCATCGACTTGGGTCAAATAATGAACATCACAGCTGTGGCGACCCAAGGTCGAGCAGTACAAAATGAGTATGTTATGGAATATGTTATCAGTTATGGCACAAATGGCTTGGACTACGTTGAATTCAAAGAAGAAGATGGTAATATTAAGGTAAACTGATCCTATATAACATTTGAATCAGTGTCTGCTAAGCAGAGCCATAATCCATGAACAAATTTGTTAAAAAGGTATTTAGTAACTAACAATAATTATATTTAAAAACTAATCATATTAACATATTAACAATTTATTGCACTATGATAATGCAAAATGATTGGAATTTCAGTGTTATTATATTAGTTAAGTTTTTTGTAAGCATGAATAAATTATGAATGAGATTTTGTAATATTTTTAAGTAAGATGCTGCTTGGCATGTTTAATGTATACTGTTAGAATGCATATTTATTTATAGAAATAAATATATATTAGTTAAAATCTCATTATTTGATTTCTGAATTATGTAAATATGAAAATGAAAAAATTATAATGCTAGAAATATAAAGTATACATTTTAAGATATAAAATAAAAGATAATCATTATTTTACCATTTTTGAATGATTTATTAACACTTTTCTTCTTCTATTTACTTGCTTTGCTTCTACTTTTCTCTTCTACTCTTCTACTTTTACACATGGATATGGGGCTGGGCTTTACAGGAGGTTCTACATGGTCACCAGAACTTAGCAGTTATGATCAACATCTTACTGTGGAACTGGGAGACAGATATGAGATACGCAGCATTGCTACACGAGGTCGTGCTCATACTAATGAGTATATAACAGAGTATATTGTCCAATATTCTGATGATGGACAAGCCTGGGCCAGTTATGAAAGTCAAGATGGTGTAGATGAGGTATAAGATAATAAGAGATTAATAGAAATACTGATTATAATATGAAACAAAACTTTTCTGTACAATATATATTAATGTTCTTTTTATTTTTAATAAAAAGCAAAAGAATAATTTTTATTCTAAAATTATATATTTTGCTATGTCATTATTTATTTTTAATATTTATTATAATTTTTTAAAAATAAAAAAAATATTTAGATTTTAGAATATTTAGATTTTTTAAATTTATGATAAATAGTCAAGAAGTAATATGAATTCAAAAATTATCTTTGTACATATAAATTTCATTTATTTTCCAATGTTTTAAACATTGTATAACAACAATTATTTTAATAATTTATTATTATTATTACTTTACATCATATTTCTAATAGAGAATGTTAAATATTTGCTTTTATGCTTTTGCACTTATGATTAATAATGCTTTACTAACATATCTATATATACATAAAAGCATGCCAAGTATCTATTAATTTATGTTTAATTTACTTCCATTTATTTTCTGTGCATTACATTCAATGTTATACTTAAAATAAATATATATAACTAATTAACAATGTATTATTATTAATGCAAATTTAAAAATTTAATATATATTAAATAATTAATATATATTTAATACAATACAATTACTTTTTATAGATGTTTAAAGGTAATATAGATGGTGATACCATAAAACTTAACAAATTTGAAGTACCAATTATTGCACAATGGATTAGAATAAATCCTACTCGATGGCGGGATAGAATATCATTAAGATTAGAATTATATGGATGTGACTATGGTAAGTGAAAATAATAATATGAAATTTAAATATTGTTCAAAAATTTTTTGAGAAAATTATCTAAATTCATATAAAAATATTATTTCTAATATTGTTATATCATTTATCCATCTAAATATAAAAAACTTATTTGCAAATCAAAATATTTTTTAAAAATAGTTATGCTTTCAAATATAAAAATATAAAAATTATATTTCAAATATTATTTATTGATTTTATTAATTAATACTCTTCTGGAGAAAAAATAATTAAATTTCAATTCTATAAATCAATTTTATTATATGCATAAAATTCTTTTCATTAATTTCATTATAATTAATTTTTTCATTATAGTATCGGACATCCTTTCCTTCAATGGTTCATCTCTTTTACGATATGACTTATTAAGGGAACCAATAGAAACTGACAGACATTTTATACGTTTTCGATTTAAAACAAATAATGCGGATGGTATTTTAATGTATTCTCGTGGGACACAGGGAGATTATATAGCTTTACAATTAAAAGATAATAGAATGATATTAAATATAGATTTGGGATCTGGTATTATGACAAGTCTATCTGTTGGAAGTCTTCTTGATGATAATATGTGGCATGATGTTTTGATATCACGTAATAGAAAAAATATTTCATTCTCTGTAGATAGAGTATTAATTAAAGGAAGAATAAAAGGAGAGTTTCATAGACTGGATTTAAATAGAGCAGTATGTAATAATTTATAATTTATTATAAATTATATATTTAAATAATTTTTTTTATTTTATACGTTTAAATAATTTATATTTTCTATTAAGTGAATTTATAATATTAATTTAAAAACATTATTAGCTTTATATAGGTGGTGTACCTAACAAACAGGATGGATTAGTAGTCAATCAAAATTTTACTGGATGTATCGAAAATTTTTATCTTAATGCAACTAGTATTATTCATGATTTAAAGGATACAGAAATTACTGGTGAAAACCTTAGATATTATAAAGTGAATACGCTTTATAACTGTCCTGAACCTCCCATAATTCCTGTTACATTTTTAACTCATGGTTCATATGCTAGACTTAAAGGATACGAAGGAGTATCTTCTTTGAATGTTTCTCTTACTTTTCGAACATATGAAGACAAGGGTATTATTTTATATCATCAATTTACTTCTCCGGGTTATGTGAAGGTTTGTAAATATATTTTTGAAAAATAAGGATTTTTGTTTTCAGATATATATTAATAATATTAATAATATTTTATATATATTATATATATATCGTATATATTTAGCTATTTTTAGAAGATGGTAAACTGAAAATTGATATCCAAACAAAAGGAAATCCTCAAGTAATTTTAGACAATTTTGATGAAAAGTTTAATGATGGCAAATGGCATCAAGTTATTCTAACAATTTCGAAAAACAATCTTATCCTAAATGTCGATGGAACACCCATGCGAACCAGACGTATATTAGATATGGTTACGGGTCCTATTTATATGATTGGTGGTATGATAGGAATAGAAAGCAGTCGCGGTTTCGTTGGTTGTATGCGTATGATTAGTATCGATGGTAATTACAAATTACCAACTGATTGGAAAGAAGAGGAATATTGTTGCAAGAACGAAATTGTTTTCGATGCTTGTCAGATGATGGACCGTTGCAATCCGAATCCGTGCAAACATTTTGGCGTATGTCGACAAAATTCTGATGAATTCTTCTGTGATTGTGCCAATACAGGATATACAGGAGCAGTTTGTCACACTTCTTTAAATCCCCTTTCATGCGAGGCATATAAAAACATAAATTCAGTTAATCAACGAGCAGATATTAAAATAGATGTTGACGGAAGCGGTCCTTTGAAACCTTTTCCAGTTGTTTGTGAATTTTATACAGATGGACGTGTAAGAACAATTTTGCGACATAATAATGAACGCATGACACCTGTGGATGGATTTCAAGAACCAGGTAGTTTCGTTCAAGATATTATTTACGATGCGGACATGGATCAAATCGAAGCTCTTTTAAATCGATCTACTAATTGTAGGCAGAGAATTAGTTACGAATGTGTACATTCCAAGTTGTTTAATTCACCAGGTAATTATCTATTATTTAATAATTTTATGAATAATATACATGTAATATTTTATATTCATATAATTTTAGTACCACAAGGAGATTATTTCAAACCAAATTCATGGTGGGTCAGTAGAAATAATCAGAAAATGGATTATTGGGGAGGAGCTTTGCCAGGTTCACGTAAATGCGAATGTGGTATACTCGGAAATTGTGCAGATCCTACTAAGTGGTGTAATTGTGACTCTGATTTGGATGGTTTATTTGAAGATAGTGGAGATATTACAGAAAAAGAATATCTTCCAGTTAAACAATTGCGATTTGGTGATACTGGTACACCAGTTGATGATAAAGAAGGACGTTATACACTTGGACCACTTATTTGTGAAGGAGATGGTAAGTTAAGAATGTTTTCTTAATGTTATGCACATAAACGAGAATATTTAATTTATTTTAAATTGTTTATAAGGTCCTGATTTACCTTGGTTGACTACCAAGGTAAGATCAGGTAAGATATGATACCATTTAATATAGGTATATGATTATATTTAATACAGTTATATCACTTAAATATGTAAATTGTATTTTTGTAAGCACATTAAGTATTGTAGTATAATAGCAATTAGTATTTAATAATTATAGTTTTCTATTCACATTTGATCCTCGAATATGTGTCACTTGTATTTATTTTATCTGAATAATTTTTTATAAGATAATAAAATATTTCATTTTATTGTAGATTTGTTCAAAAATGTAGTAACATTCCGCATTGTTGATGCCACCATAAACTTACCAACTTTCGATATTGGTCATAGCGGTGATATTTATTTTGAATTTAAAACGACCATTGAAAATGCTGTTATAATTCACAGCAAGGGGCCCACAGATTACATAAAAATCTCTATAAATAGTGGAAATCAGATTCAGTTCCAGTATCTAGCGGGTAGTGGTCCACTTACTGTCAGTGTACAAACCTCATATAGATTAGCTGATAATCGATGGCATTCTGTATCGGTCGAAAGAAATCGTAAAGAAGCTAGAATTGTAGTGGATGGAGCATTAAAAAATGAAGTAAGAGAACCTCCGGGACCGGTACGAGCGCTTCATCTTACATCAGAATTTGTAGTTGGTGCTACGACAGATTATAGAGATGGTTACGTAGGATGTATTAGAGCGCTTCTTTTGAATGGACAGTTGCAAGATTTAAGAAGTTATACCCGTCAAAATTTATATGGAATTTCTGAAGGTTGCACGGGCAAATGTGAGAGTAATCCTTGTCTTAACAATGGTACATGTCATGAAAGATATGATGGATATTCTTGCGATTGTCGATGGACTGCATTTAAAGGTCCAATTTGTGCAGATGGTATGTTTCTTTTTTTTATTTTTATTATAAAAAATAAAAAAATTACAACAAACAATTAAAATTTTTTACTTTTTAAATTTTTATTTTTTAATTTTTAGAAATTATAATTGAATTATTTGACATATAATATTAATTATATAATATTAAAATCATAAAAATTATATTTTAAGTTTAAATTTGTTCTGTTACAGAAATTGGTGTCAATATGCGTCCAAGTTCGATAATAAAGTATGATTTTATGGGTAGCTGGCGATCTACAATTTCTGAAAAAATTAGAGTTGGTTTTACAACGACGAATCCTAAAGGTTTTCTACTTGGACTTTTTTCAAATATTTCTGGAGAATATATGACAATTATGGTTTCAAACAGTGGTCATTTACGCGTAGTTTTCGATTTTGGTTTTGAACGGCAAGAAGTAATTTTTCCTAATAAGCATTTTGGTTTGGGACAGTATCATGATGTTAGAGTGGGCAGAAAAAATTCAGGAGCGATACTTGTATTACAAGTCGATAATTATGAACCAAAAGAGTTTTCCTTTAACATTAAAACCTCGGCTGACGCACAATTTAATAATATTCAATATATGTATATTGGAAGAAACGAATCCATGACTGAAGGTTTTGCTGGTTGCATATCTAGAGTAGAATTTGACGATATTTACCCATTAAAGTTATTATTCCAAGAAGATGGACCTGGAAATGTTCGCTCTTTTGGCACTCCTCTTACTGAAGATTTTTGTGGTGTGGAACCGATTACACATCCACCTGATATCATAGAAACTCGTCCACCACCTCAAGTAGATGAAGAAAAAGTTCGAGCTGCTTACAACGAAACAGACACCGCAATTTTGGGAAGTGTATTAGCTGTCATTATTATAGCTTTAATTATAATGGCTGTACTTATAGGAAGATATATGTCGAGACATAAAGGCGAATATTTAACGCAAGAAGATAAGGGTGCTGAAATAGCATTGGATCCAGATTCAGCAGTAGTTCATTCTGCCACTGGACATCAAGTTCAAAAAAAGAAAGAATGGTTTATTTAAATATAAAGTTGAATATTGTGCTAGAATATATAGTAAATTATGCTTATAAGTGCACTTTGAAGTGTCATAAGGAAAGATTTTATAGAAAGAATAAAAAGAAACATCTCTCTACTGTTTCGATTTAATAATAACTGTATAAAATGATTTATGGAGACTGGTAAATTTAATTAGTTAACATAAACAAATTTTACAAATCTCTTATAATAATGAAAATACTGGACTGGAAAAAATCTTTGAAATTTTCCTTAAAAGATAAGGTAAAAATAAGGAATATTAAAACTGTGTTGTTTGTTTTATTTTTGTAATAGTACAATACATCATCACAGAAAATAATATAAAAATTATAATTATAATATAATTATGAATTCAAATATTGTGTTAAAAAATCTAATATGTAGAAATATTATTTATATATTTTAGAATATTTTATTTTTTTAAGTAGAAATTTTTATATTTAGATTAATTATATAAGATTTATCTTTAAATTTAAATCAATTATTTTTTTCTCATCGATTTTAATGACTTTGAAATATCGTGAAGGATATCATTTTGAATAACGTTTTCCTTTATAAGTAACTATTTATTTATATAAAGGAAAAAGTTATCCAAAATGATTTTATAACAATAATATCTTTTAAGTCATTAAAGATTATTAAAATCAATGAGGAAAAAGTATATTAATAGATTTATCTAAATTTATTTCATACATTTATTAGTATAAATCGTAGTATTGCTAGTAATAATAAAAAGTAAAGTAAAGAAATCGATTTAATTATATGACTATAATTATTTTAGGCTACAAGGTGCATAAATATTTATTATGTACATTTAAATTTAGATTGAACGGCAGGATATTATTATGTTAGATATTTGTTTGTTTACTTTTGATTATGTTAAAAATGAGAACAATTATTTATTTCTTTCTTATCTCTTTTCGTATATCACAATCTACTTAACATTAATTATAAAATTAATAAAAATTGATTTCAAAACGCATTTTTATATGATCTATTGATTATATTTTTTTTATTAATGATATGTACAAAAGAATTGTACATATAAAATATTTCTAAATTTTTAGAAACATTCTATTATATATATATAAAATACTTTTTTATTTTTTTCCATTAAATGTGTTCTCAGTATTATTTGTAATGCTTACCGTCCAAAGTGCATTTTAATTTTTTTTATATTTATTTTGTTTACATTTGTTTATTATGTATTACAGATATTTTATTTCTTGTATGAATTGTAATAATCCTGTATTGTAATTTAACATTAATTTAGTAACAATTAATATTCGAATATTTGTATAAGTGAGAATGTATATATATCATTTTTATACAAAGAAAATGTTTTATTGTAATAATATGCCAGTGTATATTTTATATACTACATTTAGCAGAACATGCTGCTCAATAAAGACAAGAAATTATAATTATGATTTTATAACAATCAGTCCTTGAAATAAAGCTAGTTAACCAATTAAAACATTATAATTTGTAACAAGATTAAAATTTTATAAAATTGCCATAAAAATTTTATTTTAAATTTTTATATAAGTCATAAAATAATTAAAAATTATAAAAAAATCCAATAATTCTGAAAACCATTAAATTTTTTTTCACATAGAATGTAAGGTATTTTAATTTGATGAAAGAAATATTTAAAATTTAACATAAATACATTGTATATAATAATAAAAAATTATATTTTTTAATTGAAATTATATATATATATATATATTTTCATATATATATATAGATGAAAAAAAAATTAAAAAATATACAGATTATATAATTAAAGAAATTTGGAATAATAAAAGTTAAAAAATAAAAGAACTTGAACAAATTCAATTCATCAATATTAATTGAATAACATTAATGAATATCCATTATGTGAATTTGTAATTTTAATACAATTTTTATATTTAAAATAGTTTTTTTTTTATAAAT
>NW_006264040.1:48871-54539 GCF_000469605.1 Apis dorsata
TTTTATAATTAATATTTAATTATAATAATAAAAAAATAACAAACATTATTTATAAATAAATATTCGCCGAGATTATAGCTGGATTGATCAATTATGATTATAAGTATATAATTGTCAAAAACATAAAATTCTAAATTTATTTGATTTTGACTGGCTATAGAAAATGATTAATCAATGAAAGTTAATAAAATTAAGAATTAAGTTTTTCTTTCTTATTTAGACTTTTTTATTTACAGAAATGATGAGAAAGAAGAACTTGAACATTTCATAAATATTGTTTTATGAAAAATAAAAAGTCTAATTTATCAGAAATGTGCTAATATTTAAATTTTTTTAGTTTATTCGGTATAAAACTATATAACATAGACATTTTTTGATATATTATATACGTAATATATACATATCTAATAATAAAACTATATAGTTTAAATATATAGCATATTATCATAAATCTGTTAACATGTATTCTAAATCTTTATAATATTATTATAAAGATCATAATTAAAATTATTTTTATGATTAATATATCTATTCAATCAAATCATTGTAAGATGTAGTACTACCACTCATACTAGTTTCGCTTATTGTTTGTTGCTTTGCTATTGAATCAACAAGACATTCGTTATCTATTAAAAAAAAAAATAAATGATTAAATTTTATGTTATAATGATAAAATTTATAAGTATAAAGTATAAAATTAAATAATTTATTACTTATTACCTGATTCATTATCACTGATTGCTTGAGGTGAAAGTTTACAACCTTTAACTAAGTATTGCTTTAATTTACCGACACTAGCTAAAATTAGTCCTAAAAATGGCGGTGAAGGTTTCAGTGGTCTAGACAAATATTCTGGATGGAATTGTGTCGCAACATAATAACTATGTCCTTCTAATTCTGCTATTTCCATACGTAAATTTTCTTCATCATGACCTAACATAAATTTATAATAGTAATAATAATAATTACATATATTACATACATTATATATAGAAAATTAATGCTGATTTACCTACGAACTTCAATCCAGCTTCTTCTAAATCATTAATATAATTTGGATTGATTTCATAACGATGTCTATGTCTTTCTTCTATGCAATCCTTATTACCATACAATTGTTCTATGAATGAAATAATTAATTAATACAAAAACGAAAATATTAAATTGTATTAAATACTAAATAATTTATTACTAACTTATGACAGAATTATTTTCTGTAAACCGAGTATATCTTTTTCCAAGTCTCATAGTTCCACCCATTTGTTTTGGATTATATTCAGGCATATCTATAACAAGAGGATGATCTGTTTCTGGATCAATTTCCATGCTATTTGCAGATTCTATATTTAAAACATTCCTTGCGAATTCAACTACTGCTACTTGTAATCCCAAACAAATACCGAGAAATGGTTTATCATTTGTTCTACACCATTTACATGCTTCCATTTTTCCTTGCATACCTCTTTTACCAAAACCACCTGGTACAACAACACCACTAAAAAAATGAAATCCAAAAATATAATTAAAAATAATTAAAAAACAAAACTATATAATATTATATAACTATATAATATATAATTAATATATTAATAACAAAAAAAAATAACTTACTTGCTTTTACAAAGTTGTTGCCAAGCTTCATGATATAATACAGGATCTACTGTTTTTGTACTTTGTTCTAAATTATCAGCTTCTATATACTAAAATTATTTTAAGTAAAAATAATTAGACAAATATAACATTATCATAATAATAAATTTAATAAAAAGTAGATACTTTGATTTGATACTTTACTGTTAATTTAAGTTTATAACCAACTTGGATACAAGCATGTTGTAATGCCTTTGTAACTGATGCATAAGAATCTTCTAATTTTGTATATTTTCCTACTAATGCAATATTTACTTCTTTTCGTAAATGATCAATACGATCTGCTAAATCTCTCCATTTTCGCATAAAATATCGAGGGCGTGGCATTCCGATATTTAATTGTAGCCTATCATTTAAAAATTCAATTACACCTTGAGATTCCATCAATAAAGGAACACGATATATAGATGACAAATCATGTATAGTTATAACCTAACAAATATAAACTTTTATTAGTTTTATAATTATTTCTTTCAAGATTTTATTAAAATTAAAGAATTGAAAAAATACTTGTTCTGGAGCAACATGACAAAAATTCGAAATTTTTTCTTTTACAGAATCGCCTATTGGTTGTTCAGATCTGCAAACTATGAGATCAGGAGACAAACCTAATCCACGTAGTTCTCTTACACTGGATTGAGTTGGTTTTGTTTTTGGTTCTCCTGTAGATCTTGGCTAAAAAAATGTATTATATGTAATATTAAAAATTTTTTTTCTTATTATTTTTCTTTTTCAATTATAAATATAATTTATAAATTAATTATAAATATAGTAATTATAAATATATAAATATAATTATAAATCTTTATAAATAAAAGTTATATAATTTTAAAAGTTAAGAATAAACTAATTTGATACTTGGCTCAAATTCAAAGTCAAGGTCTATGATAATGAAAAAAGTTAAAATATTAAATAAAAACAATTTCATACTTGAGGCACTAAAGATACATGTGCACAGCAAAAATTTTCTTTTTTTACTCTAAATTGAAATTGTCTAAAAGCTTCTACAAATGGCATTCCTTCAATATCTCCTATAGTTCCACCTAATTCAACAATGCAAACCTGTAAAAAATAAAATTTTGATTAATTTTATATCATGTAAAGAATTTTTTTTTAAATTTAAGTATTATATCCAAATGTTAAATTACATCTGGTTTATCACCATCTTTTGTTACTGATTGCTTTGCAACTCTTTCAACCCATTCTTGAATAGCATCTGTTATGTGAGGTATTACTACAGAAAAATAAAAAAAACTTATTATTTATTAAAGTGATTTATAATTTAATTTTTAAAATAAGATTTAAACAAAATTGTATATACCTTGAACAGTTTTTCCCAAATAATCACCATGTCTTTCCTTTGATATTACATGTTGATAAATTTTTCCTGTTGTGATATTATTGTCTCTGTGTAAAGTAATATCTAAAAAACGTTCATAATTTCCTAAATCAAGATCTACTTCTCCACCGTCATCTAATACATATACTTCTCCTAAAATATAAAAAATTTGCAACTGAAGTGATATTTATATTTTATTTTTACAAAAAAGTTAAAAATTTTTTTTGTAATTTAAAAAATATAGAACTGAAAAAATATTATTAATTAATATTATATTTATCTAATTGATGAAATAAAATAAAAATATATGTATATATATTGAAATGAAATATATGTATATACCTTAATTAAATATAATATTACTTAAAAAATTAAATATTCAAATATTAATTACTTAAATTGAAAAATAAAACAAAAATTAATAAATAAAAAATAAATAATTTAATGAAAAAAATATGATGTACATCATAATATATTTATTTACAATATTTATTTATAACTTTATTTAAATAAATAATGAAATAGCAATTTGAACAGAACAAAATTCATAAATTTCATTGCATTTAAAAAAAATTACATTGTTATATTAATATATTAATATATAATTATAATATATAATTATAATATTATATTAATTATTAGAATAAAAAATGTTTTTAGAAATATCACACGTGATTATAAAATTGCGCGGTAGCAATATATAAAATAGGTTCTGATCTATCACATAGCTATATTAAAATTTCAGATTTTTTTACACAAATATTTATTGTAGATGTTATTTCATTCAAATGAAATGATTTAAAAAATAAATTGTAAATAACATACCATGCTCATAAGGAGAAAAAGTACCGGCATCAATATTTATATAAGGATCTATCTTAATAGATGTCACATGAATACCGCAATGTTTAAGTATAGTTCCAAATGAACTCGCAATAACACCTTTGCCGACTCCACTAATTACACCACCAGTTACTAAAATATATTTCATTATTTTATAAGTAATCCAACACAAAACGTTTGCATCGATTTCTTCATATATGTCTGTTAGTTAAAGTTTCTCAATTTTATTGGATAATATCTGGGTCCAATGGGAACATGCAGCCTCTTATAAAATGTATAAGAGTACTAATCATGATTTAGCGCCACTTTGACAGTACTTTTTTTTATATAAAATGAAAATGATCTGGCAGGATTTTTAATTAAATTTATTTTGTATAAATCTTTAAATGTTGATTATTTTTTTATTTAGTTGATGTTAATTCATAATAATTGAATAAATATTATTTAAAAATTAATAAAAAAGATATATTTCATATTGGTTAATGTAAATAAAAAATCATTTAAAAAAACATTATTTGGTATATTTTTTAATATAACATATTTTTATTTTAATAAAATAAAAAAGATGTTAAATAATTAAAATGTTAATAATATATATATGTTATAAATGTTAATATATAATTATAATATATAATAGTATTAAATATAATTTCATAATATAATTTGAATAATATTCTTCCTAAAAAATAGACAAGTAGAAAAACAGTCAATATTTAGGTACTTATATTAGATTTTCATCTAGTAATATTTAGTTAGTGCCGGAATTTTATTCTATAAAACGAAAAGCGCTGTTTTCGTTTCTCTAAAAAAATTGAAAACATGGCTGAGGTACGATTAATAGATAATAAATATATCCGATAAAATCTTTTTCATCTAGCTCAAAAAGACAAAAATAAATATTTTATAATAAGATATTTTTTTTTATTCAAAAGATATAATATTAATATGTAAAAATAATTAATATATTATTAAATTATAAATATATTTTCGTGACATAATCTCTTATAAATTTTATCATATGATTTTTAAACAGAAAAAATTCAAAAGAAAAAAGATTTTTCGAAAGTTCATCTTTCAAGGTGTTGATTTCGATCAACTTTTTGATATGCCAAAGTAACAATTTAAAAAAATCAATTAAAAATAATAAATAGTTATACATTTATATTATTTTTAGGTATATATTTTATATAATCTTTAAATTATATTTGTCTAATAAATAGCTTATGATTTTAATGCATATCCGTGTTCATAGGCAATTTTCTCACGGTTTGAAAAAGAAAATCCATGACTCTAGTAAAAAAAACTGCATAAAGCAAAAAAAGAAATACCACTGAACGAAAAACCAGAAATTAATATATATATATTAATGTTAAATTTGCGTAACATGATTATTGTACCTGAAATGGTAGGCTCAATTGTTGTTTATAAATGCTAAAACATTTAATCAAGTTGAAATCAAACCTGAAATGATTGTCATTAGTTAGGAGAGTTTTCTATTACTTACAAACTTGTAAAACATGATAGATTAAGTATTCGTGCTACCTATTTTTTAAAATTTATTCCATTAAAATAATTTATATTTATAATGTAAATATAAATAAAATACAAAATAAAAATACAAATTAATAAGTCTTTTTTTATAAATCTTTTAAGTACTTTTAAGATGTGATATATAGAAGATTATTATCATAAAATTGTAATATTATATAAATATATATTTATTATTTAAATATATATAATATTTTAATATATTTATTATATAAATATATATTTTTATAATATATTATTAATATAATATATTATATTTTTATAATATATTATTAATATAATATATTA
>NW_006264040.1:54733-82763 GCF_000469605.1 Apis dorsata
ATATATTATTATTATTAATATTTTATAGTATTCATGTATGATTCACGTGGATCTTTCACGTGGTCGTTTTAATGTAAAATATAAATTATTATCTCTTCAAACATGGCAAAACAACTAACTGATCAAATATTGGATTATATAGATAAGTACGGAAAATTAAATTCTTTATATTTGGCTGAAGTTTTTAAAGAAAATCATCAAAAAATTATTGGAACTATCAAGAGTCTTGAAGCAGTTGGTGATGTAAGTTAACAACAAATTATATATATTTATGTGTGTCATAATTATATGTTTTTATAATAATGACTTTCAAAAATTATTATTTTTAATTTTAAAATGTTTTTAAAAAAAATTATAAAAATGCATATTTATAAATAAATTTATCGAATTTTTGGAAGAAGAAATTTGATTATAACCTTAAAGTTTCTATTCTCGTTTTTTAAATTTTTTTATTATAAAAATGTTATTTAAATTACATTTTATTTTATATTTTATATTTTCATTATAGTTAATTTCCACTAAGCAAATTATTGATAAGAAATGGGAATTAACATCGGAAGGTCATCATGTAGTAAATTATGGAAGTCATGAAGCAGCAATTTATAATGCAATTCCTGATGATGGAATGCCACAATCTGAAATTATACAATCAATTCCTTTTGCAAAAATTGGATTTTCAAAAGCATTACAAGCTGGATGGATTGTAATTGACAAAAGTAATGATATACCTATTGTGAAAAAGAAAGCAACTTCTATTATAGATATTATACAAAATAATTTAAAGAATCTAACAAGTTTAACTGATCAGCTTAGAAATGATTATAAAAAGAGAAAATTGATTCAACAAGTGTAAGTTTTTTATTAATTTAATTAAAAAAAAATTATATTACATAAATAATTTTCTTAACAGAATTATTAAATCTATACAAGTAGAAAAAGGTCCAAATTTTACAACAACAATTGAAAAACAAGAAACAGAATTAACTGCTGATTTGTTAATAAATGGTGCATGGAAAAATAAGAAATTTAAACCATATAATTTTGCAGCACTTGGTACTACTCTTGAAGTGGGTCATTTGCATCCATTGTTAAAAGTAAGAAGCGAATTTAGAAAAATTTTTTTAGAAATGGGGTATGTAAAAGAAAAAATTATTTTTATTTTTCTTATTTAAATAAATTTTAAATTTTGTATGCATGTTTTCAATATTTTTTTCTTACATATTTTTTTCATTTTTTAGATTTACTGAAATGCCAACCAATAATTATGTAGAAAGTTCTTTTTGGAATTTTGATGCATTATTTCAACCTCAACAGCATCCAGCAAGAGATGCACATGATACATTTTTTATAGCTGGTATATTTTATTAATAAATTTTTTAAATTAAATGTATTTATATGGATAATTAATATAGATAAAATATTTATTTCAGAGCCATCTCACAGTACAAACTTTCCCATAGATTATATGGAAAAAGTAAAAAAAGTTCATAGTGAAGGAGACTATGGATCTCTTGGTTATCGTTATGATTGGAAACTTGAAGAAGCTCAAAAAAATGTTCTTCGTACTCATACAACAGCTGTTAGTGCACGAATGCTTTATAAGCTTATGCAACAGGTAATTAAATAAAAAATTTAAATGTCAATTTAAAAGTTAAGAAATTCTTATAAATTTCAGAATAAATTTAAACCAGTGAAGTATTTCAGTATTGATCGAGTATTTCGTAATGAAACTTTAGATGCTACACATCTAGCCGAATTTCATCAAATTGAAGGTGTTATTGCAGATTATAATCTCACATTAGGTGATTTGATAGGAATTTTATATGAATTTTTTAAGAAACTTGGTATTATACAACTTCAGTTTAAACCCGCGTACAATCCATATACGGAACCTAGTATGGAAATCTTTTGTTATCATGAGGGCTTGAAAAAATGGATAGAAATTGGTAATAGTGGAATGTTCAGACCAGAAATGCTATTACCAATGGGATTACCTAAAGATGTAAATGTAATTGCTTGGGGATTATCTTTAGAAAGGTAACAGAAAAATAATTAATATCTGTATAATAATTGATATCTGTATCATGAATATATTATTAAATTTTTAATTATATCTGTTTTTTCTTAGACCAACTATGATTAAATATGGGTTAAATAATATACGAGATTTAGTTGGACCAAAAGTAGATTTGGAAATGGTTTACAACAATCCTATCTGTCGCTTAAACAAGTAAATATTTTTCTAATTATTATTAAGATATTTATGCAAATAATTACAATATTGAAATTAAAATTTATAATTTTATAATAAATTTTATAATAAACTTTGTAGATTAATTTTTTTTAATGTATAAAATTTTATTTATTAAATAAGTAAATAAATAAAATAAATACGATATATATACTTTTCTGACAGGATTAGTCACAATTCTTCTCAAACAAAGAAGCTTGAAGAAATGAAACAAGAAATAAACAAACTTGAAAGAGAATGTAAATGTATCAGAAAATTCGAAAAGCAAAAACTTGTTTTATTTTGTGATCCAAAACATCCAATCAGATTTATAGAACCATTTTTTCATTATGTAAAATCTTACATTAACATTTTTGTAACATCTCATGTACATTCCAATGTGCAATATTTTCCAAATGAATTATCAGATTTTTGTTTGGAATATAAAAAAGAAAATCAAGTTAATGACATTCATTTAACAATAATTTGGAAAGAAATTGGTATTGATCCTATAATGCAATTACCAGGAATGCATAAAATAATAGGCGAAATAAATATAGCGCGATATCTAAATCGCATAATTGAAAATTATTATCCACATATCTTACGTTATGAAAGCAAAGGTGTATTATATGCAAATGAAATAGATAACTATTTAGAAAAAATACATAGTTTTTTACATACTAATGTGCATCAAGCTATTCATAAAAAGTCACTTTACATAATGGGTGAAGATATATCCATTATAGATATTTTATTAGAATCTTGTGAAAAATATAAATTATGCAAAAAAAAATAATACATTGATAAAATTTTATAAAAATAAGATAACCTATTTTTGAATCTTTTATATATCTTATTATAGTTTATACAATTAAATTAATAAATAAAATATATATGTATATAATTAATTAAATATTCTTTATATTTCTGAATTGATTCTGATAATACTTTAAATAGTTCTGATTTTAATAATACTTAATTAAGTGGTTTGATAAAAAATATTTGTTTTAATTCTTTAAAAATTTATAATTTTTATGAATATGAGTTTGTATATAATGTGCATTTATAAATATTTAATATATTTAAATAATACACATTAAAAATCGATCAATTATATATATTAGTTGTTTGTATTTTGAAAACAAAATTTTAAATTATAAAGAAGTAAAAAATTCATTATACATATAATTTTGCATAATAATTTGCATAATAATTATATTTTTTTTTCAAATAAATTTAAAAATAATAAAATAATATATAAATATTAATATATAAATAAAAAAATATAAGATAGAATGATATAGAAGGATCTAGAAGAATCGTTATAAAAAATTAAAAAAAACAATTATTAAGAATTTTTTATTATTTTTTTATTTTCGAACAAATCCTGCATTGTGAAGAACATTATATACTTTTTCCCGTGGTATTTTATCTGTTTCACGATCGATTACCTATAATAAAAAGAAACATTACAATTATAATGTATCATTAGTTTCTTATTATAATATATCATTAAATTTTTATAAAGAAACACTAATAAAATACTTAAAAAATGATAATATTAGAATATTTATTAAAAAAATATCAAGAAATGATAATATAAATTATTAATATAAATTGATTAATATAAATTATTATTTTTTTCCACTAAAAAAAAAAACAGTAAATGAAAAGATTAAAAAGTATTAGAAGTATTAAATACATATTGTACTACGAATTCATAATGAAATGCGATATATCAATAAAAGATAGAGATAAAAAAGGTATAAGAGAGAGTAGTGAAGGTCATATTCTCAGATTTCAGAACTAAATCCATCAACCTCGTTTCAAAATCAATTGACACTTATTAATTATAATATGTTT
The DNA here is from genome assembly GCF_000469605.1 of Apis dorsata. Taxonomy (NCBI): domain Eukaryota; kingdom Metazoa; phylum Arthropoda; class Insecta; order Hymenoptera; family Apidae; genus Apis; species Apis dorsata. Next base: position 58,830 of record NW_006264040.1, read on the forward strand.
TAATAATATTATAAAAAAAATATTAAAATTAATAAAAATTTTACCTGCATTTCTTTGTTGAAAATCCATGATTCTTTTGCGAGTTTGGCAGCAATTTGTGGATTTTTGTAAAAGTTATTTCGTAATTCGTTTGGTAAAGTGTTTTCTATCGCCGAATTCAGTAGATTTGCTGGATGTTGATATACGAATCCCGAGGGGAGATAGTATTGTGGTGAGGCCACACATAATTCCATCACGATCATAAGCACAATTATTATATTCATATTTGTGCAAGATTCTGGAAAGAGTAAACTTCGTCCACTTTAAACTAATAATTTTGTCATTTTAAAATTATAAAAAAGAGATGGTTTTAAAATTTTTAATTTTAAGTATTTTATTATAATCACTTTACCAAACAAGAAATATGAATCATAACGAGTTTATAATAAAAGATATTTATTATAAATTAACATATTAAAAAAAGAAAGGAATTTACGATAGCTGAATCAGTACTCTAATTCAAACTTTATATCTATTCTACACATGCGCTAGTACATCGCTCAAAATTGCACGAAAAAGTTTTTCTTCGTATATCACTTTTTTTATATTATCATTCAATTCACATGAAGTAAATATTTAATACAGAAATTTCAAGAGAATTTTATTATTTCTCTCATGAGATTTTGAGCTATACACTATTTATAATTATTAAATATGAGTTGAGAAATTGCTGATCCTCTTGACAGGAATTCTCTAATTCTTTTCTTGTATTTCGATCAATTCTTGTGATGCTGGATTTTCTGCGCAAGCAGACTCACCTTTTGAACATTTGATTACTTGATTCACAGATCTAGTTATTTCTCTTGCACGTGTCTAACTGAATTCAAGATCCGTTACAGTGTTACTTATATAGTAGCTGTTACTTCAATACAAGTTACTAAGGTTACTGTCGACGTTTTCTTGGTCATTATCTGTCTTCTGACTTGTTCTACCGACCTTATCGACGAGGTCATTCGTTCCTTCATTTCAAGGGTGAAGATTCCTTCAAATCGTAATCATTGCTTGCTTGCATTTATCTATGATCTTCCTGATTCTTGAGTGCTTTATTTATAGTAAGGGATATTGAATATTCGATATATCCAAGATAAATTTTGAATTATGTGGCATAAATCTATGAATTATAAACGAAATATAAAGAAAAGAAATATCTAATTTTTGTGATTTATTTTTTCATTAGAAAAACTGTAAGAAGATTATAAGTTTAATAAAGCAAGTAAATTTTAGAAAAATCATTTTAAAAGATTATTTTTATGAAAAAATATTTTAAGAAGTAATAAATATTTAAAATATAGAAGACTTATATTGTTCTGAATTAAATATTTATCAAATCTTTTTGTATTTTTTTTTAATTATTTTCTTTTTGAAAAAATTTTTTTTATTGTTTTTTTCTTTAGAAATTTTTCTTTAGAAAAAGTCTTATTCTTTTCTTCTTTTCTTTCATCATTGTTTATAACTTTTGAAATTTTTTACCTTAATTCCTTAATAATTCTATAATTATAATTAATTAAAAATTAGTCAAGAATTCATCAGTAAAATTTCTATAAGTGAATTATTATAAATCGATAAAACACAAATAAGCTGAATCATATTGTCTTGTATAGAATATTCTGAAACTTTTTTTGGTTTTCACTTTCTTTGGAAGAATAATAATTCAATAGGCGCGGCATTCGGTCGATTCACCAGTTTACGCACGATGAATATGTTAAAAGTTGTATTTTAAAAACAGTCGCTCGATTCAAATCAATGTGTACCATGAAATTTGGTGAGTGTAATGTTTCTACGTGCTTGGAAATCGATTTTATAGTATGTCAGAATTTTCATTATTTTTTAAATTTATTTATTCCCGAATTAAGCTATTACACATATTATTTTATTTATAGTAATCAAAAATAGTATTATCAAAAATAATTGCAAAATTCTATAAATAAGGAAAAATAATATTTAAGAAAATCGTATGTTTAATTTAAAAAAATAATATTAGAAAATTTTTAAATATAAAATTTAAAAATCAACTGTAATTTTTACATTTTTATATTTTTCTATTTTTTTGATAATAATAATCTTTTTCTTAAATTTTCTTTTTCTTTTAAATTTTTTTAGTGAAATTATTATAACTTAAAAATATAAGAAAAATTTTGAAATTTTCTAAATGAATTTAAAAAAAGTAAAATAAAAATAATAAAAAAAGTAATTTAATTATTTAAATTTAATTATTTATTATTAGTAGTTTGCAATTTAAACAAAAAATGTTAGAAGATTTACTAAATTATTATATTATGTATGTTCCATGATTGGTAAGCTAACTACTCAGATTCTTAAAGATTTTTTTGGTCAACATAGTTTTCCGGTTTATATATTATGCGTACAGGTAACATATGTGTCTTTGTTAATAATTGAATTCCGGTTACAATTCATTATATTATTATGACAAATTTATATATTGCATAGTATATATCATTTGCAATTTCAAGTTTTTTTGCTTTCCTTGTGCAGTAATCATGTAATCGACTACGCTTTCTTCTGTCACGTTCGAATTTCATGCAAATCCTTTTCGATTATTTACGGTAAAAAACAAGCAAGGGAACGAATATAGATATAAAGTCATATTTATTTAATGGTATTTAGGTCAATGTTATGTCCTTATAGGAATATCCAGAGGCAGTGGTTATCCTTGTCAAAATTGATTTGCCTGCTATAAGAAGTTATTGTTGACTTATTCTGAACAATGCATATGATTTAAAGAAATTATGAAAAATGTGAAAGAAAAAATAGTTATGCAAAAGTTATGCAAAGAAGGATACATAAGATCTTGTATTTTATTTTATAATTAGAACCTTTCACATTTTATGAGATTATTATTATGCACAAATTGATTGCGAAAAGTTGTAAAGCATTCAATATTGAACATATTTAATATCTTTTATATTTTTTTTTTAATAGTTATGTTTCTAGTTTAATTTTATCTAATTATTTTTATTCTTTTTTAATAATTATATACTTTATATAGATATTTTTAACTTTTATTAAAAAGAAAAAAGTAAAGTAGTAAAATGTTTTAAAATAAATTTATAAAGTTGTTTTTGAATTTACTTAATTTAATTAATGTAAATTTTAAAGATTGTTATTGAATTTTTAAATTTAAATTGCAAACCATATTTTAAGGAATATAATTTCAAATATATGAATATCTCTTAATTATAAAATTCCATTAATTAAGTTATTAATTAATTTTTTAATTTTTTTAATCTTTTAATTTCTTTATCAATAACTTAACAAAGTTTAGAAATCCTCCGAATAATTTCAAAATTTTTCTATACTTCAAATGAAGTATGAGTATAAGTATAAGAACTTTAAGGTTTAAGAATAGGCATAAGAAGTAAAACAATCATATTTCATTTTTTTATAGTTATAAACATTTTCCAAAATATAAAATAAATATAAAGTATACAAGGTTTCATTTGTTTATAGGATATAATTTTTTTAACAGAAATAATATGAAAAATTATTTCGATTTAAAAAATACAATTTTACAACATGTATAATCTTTCTTTTCATAAAAAAATTATAAAATTCTTTTCATAAAAGAATTATTTTAAAATTTTAAAAATTAATATAAAATCCTGTAATTTTAATTTCTTTTAACATAAATATTCAATCATGGACATAAATCTAATATAGCACAATATATATTCATTAGTTCTATTTTAAAATATCAGGAAACAAGTAACATCACAAGTCGTCACGATCAGTCGTTTAGTGATAATATTCATAAGCTGGCGAAATGGTTTTCTGATAAACTGGAACAGCAGCATGAGCAATCGTTGGTGCAAGAGCTTTTCCGATTACAGGGACAGAACTATGAACTTGAACATGATCCAAACGCGCAGTTTTTATAAAGGTAGGTTGTTGTACGGATACTCTTTCTATTTTCGTTGCTGGTTCCACAACATTCACTTCTTGAAGAGTTTCAATTGGTCTGCTAATCACGACACGTCTTGTAGAAACTCGTTCATCAGCTGGTTCCGCAGATTCCGGAGCAGGAGTGGCGGAAATTACTCGACCTCGAACCTGGCCAACATCTCCAATTGCTGATTGAGAGGGACCAGAACGACCGAATCCAACCTTTAAAAATATAATATTCATAAATACAAAATATGATAAATAAATATTAAAAATAAAGCTTTCATTTAATCAGATAATTGTTAACAAGAGTTATGTTGAAAAAAAGTGCTAATTAATCAAATTAGATAACTAGCAATTTTTTTATAATTATGTAATATTTTAAAATAATTTTTATAATAATAATTTTATAATAATTTTTATAGTAATATTATCATAACATCTTATAACAATAATTACCTCAGCAACATTACCACGAGCAGTGAGCAATTCGATCAATTTGTTCTGATTTTGTTGGTCCTGTTCAGGAGAGGAATTGGGACTGACGATAACACTTGGTGAGGGATCATGAGCAACGAGAGGTTCATTCGATAATGCACCGTTCAAATTAGTTTTTAATTGAGGTAAACTTCCACTAGCCTAGGAAAAAAGTAAATTTTAATTATTCATAAAGAAGAATTAATTAATTTAAATTAATTTTTAATTAATAGTTTAAACGATTTACCTGATTCTGAACATTGAGTTTGCGAAATTCAGGATTTTCTACTACAACAGTTTCATCATCATTAGAAATTGGAGCAGAAGAAACTGTTGGAGATGGAAGGGTTTGAGTTGCTTCGAAATGTTGGACTAAAGGTTGAATCACAGCTGGTCCTTTCTGAGTTTTGGAAGTTGGTTGATCAAGTTCAACTACTGCTGAGCCAGCTGGACGAACAACTACGCGTTCTTCAATGTCATAAAATTGCTTTTGAATTGCTGGACGACGTACCTAATGAAAAGTATTATTTTTTTAAGTTTTTAAAGTGAAATTAATAAAAGAAAATGAAAAAAATTTAAATATAAAGAAAAAGGAAAATTTGAAAATTATTCTTGTAAATGAAAGAAAAATGATAAAAGAATCTAATCAAAATACAAATTAAAAGAAAAAATGTAAAAAAATCAAATAAAGAGAAGGGAAAGTCATGAGGAATCAGTAAGAGAAAACAAAAAAATTATTTTTTAAATTAAAAAATTATTTACTTCGAATTTACGAGTAGAAACGGCCGGTTTTACCACATCTAATTGTTTTTCCAAAACAGCAGGTTGTGCTTCAATTTTAGTAATTGGTACATGAGAAACAGTTGGTACATGTTTGACGAAAGGTACAGCAGCCACTGCTGGAACTTGAGCAGCTGCATATCCAACATGTTGGGCTTCGACTTTAGCAGGAATGCTATAAGCAAGCTGAGCTTCAGGTTCGATATTATTTATATAAGTTACACCTGCTGGATTCAAATACGGCATCCTGATAGATACAAAGCCACCATAGCTAGTCTGCAGCAATGTCGCTACTACCGAGAAGAGAATTCCAAATTGCATTCTAGAATAATATGATAAATACCTAATATAGTTGATCACATATCATTTATAATATTACTTATATAACTTTAACTTAATTTTATACATTTTGAAAAGTGAAAATATAAATTTCTATATAATAAATATTTTGAAAAGAAATAATATAAAGAGTTTGACTTTAATATTTAAAAAAGATAGAAAATTTTTCCTGTTTCAGATAGAAAGAAATTGTTACTTTTTTAAAAAATATTCTGAAAAATTTATTTTAATAAATATCCATTCTCGAATAAAATTATCTTCATTAAAAATTATTAGGATTAACAAATATTCTAAAAATTTATTTTACATTACATAATTATTTGCATAATTTAGAATAAATTTCAAGTGAATTACTATAGAAGAAGAATTATTATGGAAATAAGAAAATTATCAATTTAAATATCCATCAGAATCATTGAACATGTAAAAATAAGTCTTTTGGCTAATCTGATCTCAAAATCAAAATTACCTTGGTCGCTAAAAAATGAAACGACGTTCGAATCAACGAAGGGGTGCAAGACTCTGTCTCTTCAGTGGCAGCAGACGTTACTTATATGGCCACGTAGTAAAGGGGGACCCCTTCTTACAAAACCATCGTTCCGGTACCCCTCCCATATGAACAAAGACTTAAAGTTGACCAAAACTGGGTCGATCTACTTTACTTCTCCACGTGTTCAATCTTCGAGAAACCTGCTCCCTCATAGGAATTGGCACTTATGCATCTCTCTTTTTCTATGACATGGTCATTAATTTCGGTGTTTCGCAATTTTAGATTGATCATTTGGAGCACCCAATTTTTATGAAAAATTATTTGCCTTGTTTTCGCTATAATATAAGTAAATCGATTCATTATATAATTGTAAATATTGGAAAAAAATGTATATATCGTTAAGAATTCATAAAATAACTTAATAATGATGTAATAACGTAATAGAAATATAAATAATTGCTTTTTAATTAAATATTGATTACTATTGATTCTTGATTGTGATCAGTTTGATTAATAAAAAATATTATTTATTGAAATTATATTTAAATTTAGTATTGAATTAATTATAAAATTAATTGTGAAATTAATAATTCAATATTAAAATTGATATATATTTATAATTTATTTCTATCAATAAACATTATCTTTTAAGCGATAAATCAATACATTATACAAAATACAATGAATAATTAAAATTTTTTTTTAATTTTTTAAAATAATAATTTATTTAAAGAATTACAATATGATTACAATAAATAATGATAGAGATAAAATTTTCTTTTTTTTTTAATTATAGCTTTTTTTTTAAAAAAAATATTATACTCGCATTTAATTGAAGAATTTTTACTTTTATCATAAAGAAATTAATTATGAGATATGATTGAAAAATAAATTTGCATCAATTCATCAATTTATAAATAGTAATAGACAATTGATGAATAGAATGGAACAATTTGAATGCTAAAGGATTACTGATAAGTGTTCGAAAGTGAAAACATTGAATTCAGTTTCAGTCAGGTCGATGCGCCTTTAGAATTCGATTGTTATTCATCTCATATATTCGAGGGTCCGTGTAAAATTTATCACTCACGAAATGTGGACGTTAAATGACGCGAGTTCCTGTTAAAAAAAGAGAAAATAACGTTTTTTGAATCAATTGTATGAAATCGTATCATTCCATTTAACATGACAAAGTAATCAAAATTCAATAATTAAACAATATTTTAATTTCATTTAAAGATTAAAAAACAATAGATACGATAATTTGAAATAAAATGTGTTTTATTAATGTTAAAAATAATAAAAACTTTTTTCTTTACGTAAGTTGTAAAAAGTTCACATCTTTTTATTTGCAATTGCTGTACTTATTTTTTCGATAAATGTATCAAGGTGATCTTCTCTTTTTTTTCTGGCAACGTACTTATTTTTTATTGGCAATTTTAAAGTATTTTATATTACATTTATATTCTCCTATTATAATTGTATAAGATTATTTTGAAAATGAAACATAGAATGATAAAAGTAGATTGAAATCTAAAAAAATCGAATTTCATTTATTCACTTATTCAATTATTATTTATGATTCGATTTAATATAAATATCTTCAATTTTGTTTCTATTACTATAATTTATTAATAATGTTAATAAGATTGTTTATTTCATTATTATATAAATATTATTATTATTATAAATTTTTTTATTATATAAATTTAATTATATTTCAAAACGTAAAATAAACATAAATTTACGAGTTTTACATCATTGTTATTATCGCAAGAATAATCGCGTTTTTAAATGATAATAGATTAATCTACAAAATCATCATCACTTATGTAATTTATCAAAAAAATAATATTTTTTATATTTGTCATTTAAAAATGATAACTAATTATTGTTTTTTTAATTTTCGATTCACATTATATATTAATAAAAATGATATAATTGTATAATAAAAACTGATTAAAAATTATTTATTTTGAGACAGTTATGCAATTATTGGTTTTAAATTTAAAATTTTTTATTTGCATAATCAATGAATTATATTTGCATCTTCTTTTAATAAATGTTCTGGTTTTTAAATTTAGTCTGCAAATATATATAATCATTTAAATCTTACTCAATACCTACTTATATGTGTATCAAGGTCAGGTATGGATCAAAGGAATGACGATCGATTTTTATCCTTTCGATTAAGATGAAAACGTTACGAAATTTTAATAGTCAAACAAAACTTCATCATCTCAATTTTTATTTTTTTATTAAATAATAAATCTTCTCCTTCTCGGTAATTTCTTAAAAAGTGATTTTTTTTACAAGTAAAGCTGTTTTTTTAGTTATTTTACTTGATCTAATTTCAGTTTTAATTTAACTTTATCATAAAATTATTATGATTAAAATTAATATTTGATTTTAGAGAAAATCTATAAAATATAATTATAAAATTTTATTAGACTTAAAAAAATTTAATGTAAAATTAATGTTTTTAAAATCAAATAATTTTTTTTTTAAATTAGCAACATGAAATAATAAATTGACATCATGATATTGAATCATTTTTTTGTAAACGTTATTATTATTTTAGATTAAGTAATTATTATTTATTATGACAAAAAAGAAAGTGAAAAGCATGGAGAAAACGAAATTAAAATGAAATCAAATCATTTATCTTAAGCCGTTTATAACATTTCATAAGAGAATGTAAATTTGCCAATTTAGCTACATTATATTACTCAAACATATATTTATTATTATATATTTATATGTATTATTTATAGATATTCCTTAATAAAAATATCTATAATTTTAAATATTTATAATCACTTCATTTTATGCTGTAAAAATAAAAAATAATACAATATAAATATTTTATTATTATATTTCATTTATTATTAATTTTATATATTAATATTTGTCAACATGTATGTATTTTAAATGTACATTTGAAATAAAAATAAATATATATATTTATCTGATTAGCGCATAATATATAAGTCTGTTCTATGAATTAATTAACATAACAAATTTATAGTTGAAGTAATGGTATCCTATCATCTTGGACACTCAATTATTATTTCTTTTATAATGGTCTCCTTCCCTCTTTCTCTGTTTATTTGTTCTCTGTTCTCACTTTTTTTTTCATTCCATTAAACCTTCCTTCATCAGTGAAACCGAAACCGAAAGTAAATTGCTTACCGGACTATCGCGATCCGAAAACTGGTTGTCCTTCTGTCGCAAGTTTTTAATCTTCAAATGCAGAAACAGAAAATACTTTTCTTTATTGCAAATGATTCATATTTTTGCCAATGTTATATCATATCATTTAGTATGCATCATAAAAAATTTGATTATATTTAAAATACAGTATCCGATTTTATTAATGCGAGTAATTTTCTTAAAATTTAATAATGTTTTTCTCTCTTTATTTCTTTATCTTTTTATATGTTATTCTTTCATAGATTAAAGATGATATAATTTTATTATTTTTTGAATGGAAATATCATAATAATATTATTAATGATTCTTGTTCTTCTTTTTTTAATTATATTAAAATATTTTCAATATATTTTTAACTTTTTTTATAACTTGTAACATAACTTATTAAAAACTATATTAAAAACTTTATTAAAATTATAATGTTTTAATTATACTTAAAGAAAAATTAATAATATTAAAATTTTCTTCAAAACTATTCAAGTTTTAATACAATAATTTAAGTTATAATAATATTAGTAATAATATTAATTTTAATAAATTTTAATAATAATTTAATAAGTAATATTAAATATTAAATATTATTAAATAATATTAATAAACTTCGTCTATAATCATATAAAAATATAATCATTTTTAGTATTTAACCAATAACTCCATCTCTTTAAAAAATGCTCAAACTTGTTATATATTATTACCAGCAATAACAAGAATTTGCTCGAGTTCTTTGACTAATTACACCATCTATTTGAAAAATATTGAAACTTTTGATACATATATACATATACATATATATACATATAATAATAATTAATGATAATAAATAAATTATAGGTATAGAAAATTTTTAAATATAATTAATATCTCTAAAAAAAGTAATAAAGACCACTAATGATTAATTCTTACTCTATATTTATCTTTTTCTTATTATTTTATTTAACTTTGTTCATTGCACTGTAAAATTTATTTTTATTCAAAAGATTTATATACGGATTTATTTATTATTATTATTTATTATTATTATTTATTTATTTATTATATAACATTTAAAAGATTTATGAATTCATATACATATATTTCATATGCATTTATTATCATTTAATGCATATATTTATCAAAGGATATATTAAAAAAATTATTTTTAAAATTTGTTAACTTTATCAATTTTCGTGATTGAATACAATTCCTGTATTATCAATACAATTCCTGTATACTCGAGATAATTTTTATATTTTTTCTATAAAAAAATCATCCTTAATCTTTCTTTTTAAAAATATATATTAGTTATTATATAATTAATCAATAATAATTATTTTTAAAAAAATTCAAAGAATTTCACTAATCTGGATCTTTCTTTCTCGCTACTCTTATCAAACTTAACAATTGATTATTTTAAGATATGTCTTGTTTACTTAATTCGCTATGTTATTTATAATTTTTGTTAGAATGAAGGTCTAAAATCTTGCAATCAAATTTTGCATTTTTAGTAATGATGCAAATGATGTGAAAATAGAATTCTAAAGCCTCAGAAATTTGGACCACAAAAATATATTGCATGATTGATTTTATTTAATCTATGGTGAAGACTTACCGCCAGTATTATTATGTTCTTAAATTTTAATTTGCTATCTTAAAGTCTAAATTTTATGTTACGTAATTCAATATGTTTTTATTTTTTATCTTTCAAATATTTTTATTTAATGTCAGTTCTTTTATTTATTAATTAATAAAATTATATTATAAAAATTATTTAGTGACTAATCAAAGAAGTTTTCAACAGTAGTAACAGTAAAATTTTAAGATTTGAAGATGTTTTTGGTAGATGTCACTGTGATGTTTCCAGTGAATTTGTATATATTATATATGTTATATATTATATATGCTACTTTCAAGTTTAAAAGGCGGTAAAGGTCAATGCATGTATTCCTTTTATTATAAAAATGTTTTTCTTTAAAAATAATGTAATAAAATAATATATTGGTTGACTTTTATTAAAATTATTAGATATTTAAGATAGTCAGTAGAAACTTCCAATGAAATGTTTTCAATACAATAAAGAATAGGTTATGTAGATAATCAAAGACTTATAAACAAATCGATTATTTTTTAAAAATGAGTGCAAATGACAATTGTCAATTTATACTGGAACGTATTAATGCTCCGGATAGAATTGTGCTTGATCAACAAGATCATACAGTAAGCATATAATTCTATTTTCGCAAGTAAAAAATACATGTTCTAAAATGATTTTTCTTTTAAAGTTATTTCATGTTGACAATCTTTTTCATTCATTAATAATATTAACAAACAAATCATTGTAAATATTAAAAAAATTAAAGATAGTAATGCTTTACATATTTTTTATATTTTTTATATTTTTAGTATACTTGTGGTAGAGCCAGAGATAATGAAATAGTATGTCTTGGTTTGACAGTATCGCGACGTCATTGCATTTTTTTTCGCAGCAAAAATGAATTATATGTTACAGATTTAAAGGTATATATTATATTGAAATTAATATATTAAAATATAATAAATTTAATATAATAATATTTATTATTATATTACTATACTAGAGTGCAAATGGTTTATTTATAAATGGAATTCCTCAAGAACCTTTTCAAACAACTAAATTACATCCAAATGATATTATTGGTATTGGTTGTCCAAATGTTGATGCAGATAATAGTATGTATGCATATGAATTACAAACAATTAAGGTAAAATTTCATTAATATTATTTTGATTTATAATATTTGTTAAATAAAACTATTAAATACTTTAATAATTTTAATAGCCACCAAAAGTTGAAAATAATCATACTACTACTGCTTTATCAGAAACTATAATAAATATTGAAAATATATGTAATGATAAATCTGATGTTCAACGCAAAAGAGGACAAAGGAATTCTAATGGAGATGTGCCAAGTAAAATATCCAAATTAGAAAGTGAAAATTGTACTTCAGATAAAAATTCTTTGGAAGGTAATATTTCATCTCTGCTCATTCATTCATATTTAATAATTATTAATTCATATTTAATAATTAATAAGATAGAAATGCTGAAGATATAATAATTTTATTTTAATTTGTATGTTAATAGTTGTTAAAATTACAGACAAATGTACAATACAAAATGACAATGATATTGAAATAATTCACATATCAGGAAATGACAACTTATTAAATGAAAAAGGGAATTGTGATAATTTCACAAAGAATATGGAATTAGATAATGAATTAAATGTAAAGAAACATATTGATACTAATATGATGGAATCAAATAATATAAACAATGTAAAAATTGAATCATTCATAGACAGTAAAATGGAAAATATTAACAAAAATGAAATTTCTATTGCTTCTAAGAGTAAGAAGAAATTGAATATAAATACATTTCATGAAAATCAAAATCATACTGAAAACAGTTTATTTCATATTAAAAATATACATGATACAGTAAATAATATTGTATCTAAAAATACAATAGAGAACAATAAAACAAAAACAGATACAAATAGAGAAGAAAATGCAAATAATAAAGAAGTAAACAATTTTTTAATTGAACTTGAAATGTCAAAAACAGTTGATAAAACAAATCAACATTTTGAACAAAGTAATGAAAACAAAAATTTATTATTATCTGCAAATTTTGTATGTAACAAAGATAATATGATAAAATTAGAGAATGAATTACAATTAACTGATATTGATGAAAATATATATTCTCCAAATACAAATATTCCACTTATATCTCCAATAAAATTAAAACAAATTCAACAAGAACCAAAAACAAAATTTTCAGAAGATGATGTAGTAAATTTAAGTGATAGTGAAGATGATATTTTTCCATGTTCTCAATTGTTTGATATTGGATATGGCATGAATACATCTGTAAAAGATGAAATTAAAGAAGAACCTGCAGAAATAGAAAATGTAAGATATAGTATAGTCGATGATGCAGATTTAATTATTTCATTAACAGATAGTGAAGATGAAGATAATAATTGGTTACACAGATTATCTCGAAGTCAAATACTTAATGAGAATGATGAAATTGATATCAATGACATAAAGAAAGAAGATATAAAAGCAGATATTGATATAGAAGAGCCATTCCTAAATGAGTTTGAATTTATTGACAATAGAAAAAACATAGATGAACAAATAAAAGCAAAAAAATCTATGAATAAAGAAGAAGAAAATATATCAGTTCAAAGTATAAAAAATTTAAATGAAATAGTTTCTCCAAAAACTTTCCAAAAACTCAATGTAAAAAATTTAAATAAAGTAATATCACAAGAAACTCTTCCAAATAAAACAAAAAATTTTGAAGATTATGTTGAAAAATTCACATTGGAAAGACAATCCTCGAAATATCAGAATTTGTCTCCAACACAAAAAAAGATAGAAAATTATATAGATATAGCTAATAGAGCTAATAAAATAGAAAATACTGTATCTTCAAGGAAAAAAAAATCAATTGAGAAAAAAGTGCCTCAAATAGAACCTCCGCATTTACCTACCAGAAAACGAAACAGTAATACTAATAAAATTAAACAAAGTCCTCAGAAACATGAAAAATCTAAAAAAAAATTATCTGCTAATGAAAAAAAAAAGCGAGAAGAAATGTTGAAAATAGAACAACGTTTGTATGCAAAAGAACAAAAAAATCGTAAAATGCTTCATAAGTGGGCAGATTGTCTTCCTCCTAGTAAACAGAAAAAAGTTAATATTCTTTCTAAAGAAGAAAAAAAAATGTTAATAGATAATAGAAAAATGAAATTGAAGAAACTTGCAATAGAGGAAAAACGATTATCTTTAGAAAATAATCAAGAGAAGAAACGTATTGTTTCTAAACCAAAAGCGAAAATAACGACAAAGACTCGAAATGATTTTCTTGTCGAAGACACGATCTCTGCATCTAGATTAGAAAATGTAACAGAAAAATCTAAAGCTTCGTCCAGTCAATCTACAGTGAATAATACTTCAAATTCAGAAATAACAAATTCTGCAAAACATAAAAACATTTCTAAAGAAATAACAAAACATTTACAATATAAATTAACGCTTAATGATATCTCGAATTTGGGCAAGATTCCCAAAAAATCTAACACTACCAAGATGAAAATAAATACTACAGAAGCAGAAACAGCATTAAAAGAACTCTCATTAGAAAAAAAAATAGAGAAAACAAATGAATTAAAAAATATTGAATCAAAAAATAAATCAAATAAAGAATCTTCTAAACTTATTGAAAATAAATCTTCTGTTTCTAAATCAAATATTAAATCGAATTTCATGAAACCAAAAAAACGAGTATCTTTTTCTGCAGTAATTCAAAACGTGCGTGAATATCAAATTGATGAATCTAATGTTTTAAAAAAACTAACAGGTAAAGATGCTCCTATACCTGCAGAAAAAGTTGCTGTAAAAAAAGCTAGTAATACTACAGAATCTAATGCAAAATGGAACCAATTTTTATGGCGTATTTTATGCTGGAAACCAGTATGGTTAGAAGAACAACAATATTTGAATCAAGATCCACCTGTTATTCAACCTGAAGAACTTAATGTAACCTTAACACATTATAGATCATACGAAGAATATTATAATATTATAAGTCCACTTTTATTGTTAGAAATTTGGCATGGAATCACTAAGCAATTTCAGAGTATAGATCATATATATAGACGGCCCACATTTATGTGTTCTATAGTTGAAAACTCTATTCAAACATACAATGTTCAGAATAATATATTTTTTACAACATTAATGCTCGAAGTATTAGCCACAAAAGAGGATATAAGAAAGCAAATACATCCTATTTATGGAGATCTTATATTTTTTGAATATGTTCAAAATCATGAAAAATCACAAAAATCAAAAGATTTCCGTAAAGTATTTGCTTATGTTACTAATATATATACAACAGTGTTAACTCCTGTTACTCGTTTTAATCAAGATTTGAAGAATTATGTGAAAAATCCTCATACATTATTAACATATACTGTGATAACAAAATGTCTTGATAAGAATATCCTAGTAAATCGAGTTCAGCGATTAAGAGCTGTAATTTATTTACGTTCTAGCTTAAGAATGGTACAAGCATTGCAGTTTCTTCCCAATTCACCATTAGTAAACTTAATTCTAAATCCGCAACTTGAAATGTATAAGTTACCAGTTGTTTCTGAAATGGAGACATTAGTTACTGGAGATAAATTAAATCAAAAACAAATAGAAGCTGTAAATAAAGTAACCAAAGCTGCAGTTCATAAAGATACTAAATTATGTTTTATTCAAGGGCCACCAGGCACTGGAAAATCAAAAGTAATTGTAAATATAATTACTCAAATATTATACGGAAATAATAGATATACAAGCAATGGAAGTTCTTTTAAAATGTTAGTATGCGCTCCATCAAATACTGCTATTGATGAAATCGTTTTAAGATTATTAAATGTTAGAACTACAATAAAACAACAGGCGAAGATGAAACCGTTTAAAATGGTTCGCATTGGACAATTGGAAATGATGCATCCAAAAGTGAAAGATATTTCTGTTACAGAATTAGCAAAACGAGATATTAGAAAAACGAATAATGCAAATAATACTCCATCCGACAGCATAGAAAATGAAAAATTGCTTTTACAATCTAAAATGAATGCTCTTCGATGTGAATTGACTAATTCTCGTAATTTGGATGAAGCTTATAAAGAGCATATCAGGATGAAATTGAATGATATGACTATGAAATATGAATTATTGAAAAATCGAGAATCATTAAATGAATTAAATATCAGAAACAAAGAATATATGAAATTACAACGTATGACGGAAAATAAGTTTCTTGAATATGCAGATATAATTACTTGTACTCTTTCATCTTGTTATACTAGTCAAATGGAATCCATTTTTGGTATTAATAAAAAAAAAATATCTATATGCATCGTAGATGAAGCTACTCAAAGTTGTGAAGCAGAAACTTTAATACCATTAATGTTAGGAATTAATATATTGATTTTAGTCGGTGATCCGAATCAATTACCGGCCACAGTTTTAAGTACACAGGCAAAGAAATATGGATTGGATCAATCGATATTTTCTCGAGTTCAAAACGCCTTTGAATTACAATCAAATAATCCGATAATTATGTTGGATACACAATATCGAATGCAACATGATATTTCTTCTTGGCCAAATAAATTCTTTTATGGTGGCAAGTTGAAGACTGCAATCGAACGCGATGATACGTTTCCATTTTATCCCTATCGAATTTTGAATCTTAATTCAAATCAAAATGATGACAACTCAAACAATGAAGAAGCAGATTTTGTAGCAAATATTATATATTGTATGTTAACTTCTGCTAATTTGGATAATTGGGAATCGTATATTTCATGTGGCATTCTTACACCATATAATAATCAAAAGTCTATGATATTAACAAAGATTCATGAAAAGTAAGTATACATTTAGCAAGACAGTATTATGTATTACTATTAAATTATTCATATATTAATTTTTTAGAATATTTTCATTATCTGAAAATATTAAAAAAAAAGTGAAAATTGACGTGAATACAGTGGATGGTTTTCAAGGGCAAGAATGTGATGTAATAATTATGTCATGTGTACGAAGTCAAAAAATTGGTTTTTTATCAGATAGACAAAGACTTTGTGTTGCCCTTACAAGAGCAAAACGTAGCCTCATTATGTGTGGTAATTTTAATATTTTTATGGTAAGATTATATAATATCTTACAAAAAGAAAAAAAAATATAAAAAAATTAAATTATACAATGTTATACAATAAGTTTTATTGATTACAGAGATATCCAATGTGGAATTCATTAATATCAGATGCGAAATCGCGTAAAGTATTTTTTAACGTTGATACTAATGCAGATCTCGACAAAGTAAAATCGTATGTTATTAAGCGTACAAGAAGAAAGTGATTTTTTTGAATATATTATTATTAATATTATCCTTGTATATTTGTAAATCTTGTCATCATCGTCGCGTGTTTAAATATGTATTATAAATCTTTATTTCATTTTCTACAATATATTAGCTTTGCTAATAAATTTTTTAAACTAACTATAATGTCTTGAATAGAATAAAAGAAAAAATACCCATTGTTAAAATATTTACTATTATATTTTTGATTAAATTTGGTTTAGGTTAAGTATATTAATCTTGACCTCATACTATTATTTTATAATTAATTTATTTTTTAAAACTATAATAATACATTTATTGTAATTTTAAACTAAAAAAAAGTAATTGTGCAGTTTTTTTTGTATAAAACAATCATTTTTAATATATTATTCTATGTAATAACGTAACAAATAAAAGATTAAACTATGATTTTAATGATTTATAGATATATTTAATTAAAATAGAATAAAAAAAAATTTTGAATTACAATTAAAAAACTAACTCATATGACATATATTGTGTTTTTAATAAAAAATAAAAAACTTTGTGTTCACCGATATAAGTTACTATACTTAGTGCTTCGTAAAAATGATCTGTACCTCAAATCTTTTATTTCAAATATTTATTATTATGTTTTATATATATATATATAATAAATATATATAATAAGTAATTCTATGAATAAATTAATATATAAAAAAGTAGTTTCCTATTTTATATCTCGGAATTATAAATTCGAGTTTGATTTTTTCTAGAATCTAAACTTTGATCATGTGGCTTTATTTACATTCGATAGTTCGACTCCACGGATGATGTATAATATAAAATTAGTTCTAATCAAATTAAAATAAATCTTAAATTTATGTATTAATTTAAATATTCATAGCAATAAGTTTAAATTATTTTTGTGAGTGAGTACTTATTATATATTCTTTTGAAGGAAAATGATTATTCGAGATTGTGTATTCTATTGTTATATAAAATTAATAAATTATATAAAATATTGTTATATAAAATATAAAATATTTTAATTTAAACATTTAGTTTTAATAAAAAAAATTGAAAATTTTGATATTGAAAGTTTACATAAAAGCAATAAGAATACTAAATAATATATTGTTTTTTAATATTTATATTTCTTTATTTTCATAGTATCTACAATTTTAAAAAATTTGTTATGATGGTTCGTTTTCAAACTATGACACCACAAGAATATAAAACAAATCACCGAAATTTCAAGATAATTTATGGTTTTTATCCTACACCTTTTGGAAATTGTTTAATCGGCATTACTAATACTGATAATGCTATTATATATCTAGGATTTGTCGACAAAAGTAACGAAGAAGCATTAGCTGAATTAAAAAGCAATTGGCCTTTTTCCGAATTGATTAAGAACATTGGAAATGAAATAAATGAAATTATAGAAAAAATTTTTTTCGAACAAATATCTACAAATGATTCTATTTTAGTTCTTATGAAGGGTACAGAATTTCAAATAAAAGTTTGGGAAGCTTTAATGTTTATATCAGATGGTACAACTGTTACTTACGAACAGATTGCGCAAAATATAGGTAAACCAAAAGCTGTACGTGCTGTTGGAAATGCAATAATGAAAAATTATATTGCATATTTGGTGCCATGTCATCGTGTAGTAGGAAAATCTGGTAGTAATAAATATAAATGGGGAACGAAACGTAAAGAAGATCTTTTGATACATGAACGTAAATATATAAATATTTGAATTTATTTTTTTATGTATTTATATATCTTTATTACTTTATTAGTTTATTATTTTAAGCTATATATTTTTTTTTCATAAGTTTTGTTATTTAGATAATATTTATCTTGCAGTATAAGTATATAGATTTTTTTTTTATATCAAAATTCTTTGGAATTTGTATATATTATAAAATGAAAAATTGTTTATTTTTATATATTAAAAATTTAATATTAAATTACAAATAATTGAAACATTTTGATTAATTAAATTAATTAAATTAAATAAAAATTAAATAAAATATTACAAAGAAAAGCAATTATTATTTAAAAAAAATTATTTTATTATCCCTAGTATACAAATATGCAAGATAAATTATATACATTTTTAAGATAATATTTAAGTTAAAAAATATTTTATACATATATAAATTACAATTATGTGATTAACATAATTAATTTTATTGCATTTCTGTATAATATAATAGGAACATTATAATGTTAGGATAATCTTCAGAATTAAATAATTTTAAAGATGATAATATCGATTAGATATATATAAAGTTTAATTTTTATATTTGCATTCAAATAATTATTAATATAATTTTTGTATAAAATTGTAGCATCCTTTTAATATCTTATAATAATATACAAAGTATTCTTTTACTTAATTATACAAAATACTAATCATCACAATTTTAATAAATAAATATTGAAAGAACTTAAATGCAGAATCATACATATTTGTGAAATTTTAATATAATTAATTTCTTTTTAATTTACAGGTCTTTCAGATGTCAAAATAATAAAGACTATAAATTTGTGACTTTTTTAAATTAAATAAAATTAATTAATAATTATTTTTAAAATTAAAGAATTGGCAATAACATCAATAATTTGGCATCTGATAGACTTATTGTTAAACACACTATGACTGAAGAAGTATTATCTACATTGTAAACATTATTATGAATTTTATATATTAATAAACACACATACATGCGCGCGCGCGCGCCACACACATCATACACACATATACACAAAGCATACACACATATACACAAACCACACACACACAAAATATAAATATAAAAATGAGTTATAAAAGTATTTTATAAAAATGTAAATTGTTTCATACTACTCATTTATAAAAATCTTATTTTAGATACAAATATATTTGCTTATGTTATTTGTAAAAATTGATATTAAATTTAATCCAATTATTATATAGAAATTATAAAATTTATCGTTATTGATTTTTTAAAAATAATCTTAAGGAACTATATTATTAAAATTAATAATTTTATATATTGTTTTAAATTTTCAACTTCATTTTCAACTTTTTTGAAGTAAATTAATAAATATGTATTATATTAAGAAAAAGTAATGTTAATTTTTTCTTTTAAGTACAAATTTATGGAATATATATACGTATTTTATTATTGGTGAACCATTCTATATACTATTATTACTTCAGTCTCATTAATTGATTAATAGTTGCAATTGTATTTACTCAATTGATTTAATATATAATTGAATAATTAAAAAATGTATTAAAATCAAAAATTATTGTACATGAATTTCTTTGGAGTCTCCTAGCAAGATAATTTTCTTTTTACTATTACTTGTATCTTACAAGGCAGTGTTTGGTGAAAATTTGATATATGAATAAACATTCATAAAAGATGCATCGTTTAAATCGAAATACTTAAATATCTTCATTATTTATGAAGATATTTATAAGAATGTAAATAATGGAGATATTTAAATATTTTCATTTATATATTGTATATTATAATGCATCTTTCAAAACAAATACAAGTATATTTGTATTACTGATATTAATATATTTGTTTATATTGAATTAAAAATATTTAAATATTTTTATATTTTTTAAATATTTCTTTAAGTCAGTCAGTAATATAATAATTTTTTAAATACTTCATGTATTTACTTCCTCAATCATTTTTTAGTTAGTAATCTTAATAAAATTTAAAAAACTTTTATAACTTCACTTCAAAACAATAATATTTTTTTGTTTTGTGTCTTGCATTCATTCACTAAATTAATTATTATTATTGGCAGTATTGATACTCAAATACATGTATAAATATTTTTAAAAAACATAATTACCATTATAAATACCATAAAACTATAAGATGCAGTGATCTTGTGTGAAGCAAATGATGGAATATTGTTTCCTGATATATTAGTGGTACCTATTACATAAAATAATCAATCTTATTATAAATTGTATAATATAATACAATTTATTAATAAATAAATATAATTAATAAATAAATATATAACACAATTTATTAATAAATAAAAATAATATGATTTTTGAAACCTGAAATTCTCGATCGCGGAGTAGTGGCGATTCTCATTATTGGATTGTGAGGAATTGGTTTCATTGGTGTTGGTGCAGGACTTGGGGAATTTCCATAACATTGACCTGTTTAATTATATTAAATTATTAGTTGTATATTTTTAATATTAAATACTAATTACGAATTTAGAAACTCACCTTTCTTATATAGACGCATTCCTTCTTTTTTGGGATCAATATTTCTCATACAATGATCTCCCGCTTCTTTGATATAGATTTCTTCGTCATTTACAATTAAACCAACAAAACATTCGTTAGTACTAGTATCGTTTCTCATAGTATATGTATACATTACACCTTTCTCTTCCCATTGTCCTAAGCATAAGTATGCTCGTTCTGAAATAAATTTTTTTTTTATATAGTATGGCTATTCCAGTAAATATTTTAATAAATTGAAATTAATTTTGAAAATACCTTCATAAAGTTCTCCAGATTCACAATCAGTAACTTTAAAATACATTATTTCACGAGTGTTACAATTACTACTTAATTCAGCACACATTCCTGATAAATCAGTTATCATACCCATATATTCTCCTGTAATCGGACAAGGTGATTCTACTGCACGTTCAACGCCTAATTTTAAGAATATATATCTTAATTATCTAAATTATTGTTTTTTTGAAATATAAAATTTATATATTTATTTCTTTTTTTTTAAATTGACTTACGTGCTTGTGTCATCCAAACAGGTTTATCTAAAGGATTGTCGCACAATGAGGGTTTATAAACTGGGCTTAAAAGTACTCCTGCATGAAAAATTTGTTATTTCATAAATTGAATGATTTAATTAATATTTATGAATATTCGATATAATTATCTAAAAAATAAATACCTATTGCAAATTCTAATACATTTTCACTTCGTTGCCTCATCATTAAACATACGTAAGCTGCTTGTTCACTAGAAATATTTTTTCTTTTAGAAATTTTAATAAAAACAAACTCTTTTAATGTTCTTTTTATTCATTGTATGTTACCATTGATTTTTGGAGTAAACAATATAGCGGCCAGTTTCTTCATTAGAATCAACGGTAATAAATGTATAACTATTATATCCATTAAGATCAGTGAAAGTCATAGTACCATTAACAATAAGAGATTCTTCCCATAGACCTTGTGCCCATTTTGGAAATCTAATTTAATATTTTTTAATTAATTAAATATAATATAAAATTATTGTAATATTATAAAATTATTAAAAATTGTAATTAATTAATAGACATAATAATATATAAATATATATAAAATTTTATATATTAAAAATAATATACTAACGTTGCCACATGAGTCTTCACATAATTTGGCATCTTTTTTTGATTTGGAACTTTACTAAGGATTAGTGTTTCATATCCACTAGTGGAATTATCTAGATCTTGTGTACAACTGGAATCACTGCTGAGTGCCATATATGTCTTTCCTTTTTTATTGTCAACATGAAATAACTAAAAAGAAAGGAAAATTTAATAGGGAAGAAATATTTTAGAAATATCATAAAATATTATTTTTAACTTACTCCACATCTATATTGTGGTCTACCTTCATAAGTTGCACTGTTATCCATTAACGCAAAATAAGTAGAACCATTTGGACCAGGCCAATTGCCTAAGCAATTAAATGTAAGATTTGCTAAAAATAAATGAATTATAATAAATGAATTTTTGTAAATATATCAAAAAAAAAAGAAAAAAAGAAAAAAAAGGAAAATTACTGTAAGATTCAAAGTTGCATCGATTAAAATGTAATCTTAAGATTGAACCATCAGGACAATTGTTAAAGGAAGATGAAAAACTGTTACATTCAATAGTTTTATCGGATCCATTATTGAGATTATATGTAAAATGATACTGGCCAGTTATTGGGCAATATTCATTTCTAATAGGAACATTTCCAATTTCTTTAGTACCTATACAAACAATGAATCACATAAATTAAATAGTATGATGAAACATAAAATATTTATAGACTTTTTTTAATTTTTAATATTTATTGTTTCCCTTACGATATAAAATCGATGTCGAATTTAATTTATCACAAGAAGCCAAAGCAGTGGCTTCTGAAGTGTAACATCTGTTTAAATCTTCAGAAAATACTTCTATAACATTTCGTGATCTTCTTGATAATCGAAAGCATCGGATGCAGTCACCATCACCATATCTAAAAAAGATATAAAATGATTTTCAATTTATTACTCATCCTATTTAAAAAAGTATAATAACGAAATTTTTTATATTATTAATCTATTAATTCATTTATAATCTGTTAATTCATTTTTTCAGTAAAAAATTAATTTTAATTTGAAAATTGAAAATTAATAAAATCGAATTATTTTTGTCTTGTAAATACAAATATATTTTTTATATAAATATTTAATATATGTTTTAATTATATAAGTTACATATATATATAAAATAGTAACAATAAATGTTATGATAAAAATTAGAGAATCCCTAAATTTAGAATCAAAATATTAGCAATATATATTTTATTTTTTTCAGTTAAAAATTAAATAAATTAACCAATAAAATTTTTGTATTATTTTAAATTATATACCATTAGTTAAAGTAGTATCTGCAGCCGACATTTCCGCCGGAGTCTGGTTTATTTCCATCCCAGACATATTGCAGACGTTGAGGCATCCCTAAGGATGC
>NW_006264040.1:82942-101160 GCF_000469605.1 Apis dorsata
GTGCAGTAACTCAGTTATGGATTTGGTTACAATTTAACTTTTATGGAATTGTATCTAAATTGACAAACTAACTAAAATAAATTCTTTAAAATTTATATTATATTTAATACAAATATCAATATATCAAAATATTAAAATTGATAATCAAAAATATTAATATTTGGAACTAAAATTTTTTTAATCTAAATTATACATTTAAGATATTTACCACATTATATCTTTATTACTATATATATTTTAATTTTCTTTAAAATATATTAACACAAATATATACATATATATATATATATAAAAACAAAAAAGAAAAAATTATTATGAATAAATATATTTAATAAATTTATACTATACAATATTTTTTTAATTATATATTATTATTTTATTTTTTAAATATAATTTATTCTATTCTAAATAATAAATTATCAAATTCAAGAGATAATCGAAACTGAATAAATGTTATCATGAAACAAGGCAAATCGTAACAGTTTATGATCATTCGAGTTAAATTACTCGATTCAACGTGAACTCACCTGTCCATTAGCAACACGTTATCGCCGACCCTCCTATGGCAATAACCCCATACGGGAACAGCGTTGAATGTGATGTTGATAGTAGAATATTGAATAGGTTCATTGCCTGTATCCTTTCCGCTCACCTGTGTCACGAACTCACCCTGAAATTCCGCGGGAAAGTAACAACCGACCATGAATAGAGGGTCGTAACCTTGAAGAGCATCGTCGCTCGTGATTACAGTTGCATCTACAAATAAATGAAGTAAATTAAGTTAAAGTTTAATTTAAGTAAAAATTTAATTTATGTTTTTCAAAAAATTGAAAATTGAAAATTTTTGGCTTCATTAACATCAGATTGATTTAATGAATTGATATTATATAAGATTAAATTTTGAGATTGCAAAAAATTAAGAAAGATCATATAATTATTTATAAAATAATTCATTGCATAAAAATATATCCAAAAAAAAAAAAAAAGAAAGAATTTAATATTGAAGATTCAATATTTATGAGATATAAAGATATAGATAAAATAATGATATATAATAAGTTAAATTTTAAAATAAGTTTTCTTAATTAATCTTCACAGTATTTATTGTTTTCGCAGAATAGATCAATACAATTGAGTAGAACTGAAATAATTGTAAAATGAATTCCCATGAACGAGATCAGTTAAAGGTTATGTGAACGACCTTCAACAGGAAGGCTCGGAATTAATTTAATACAGTGTGAAAAGAGATCATAATCGATCTTCAATTGCATAGATTAATTAAATTTTATAAAATTATTTAAAATTAATAAATAAAATTATTTATATTTTTCTGATGATTCCATTAATTGCTTAGTAATATTCTATATTTAATTTTATTTATATTCTTCAATTATTCATTTCAACATAAATTGATCAATCAATTGTTCACTTAATTATTTAGTTTAGAAGAGAAAAAAAGAGAAAATACAAAAAGAAGTGCATCAATATTGTTGATATTAGCACGGTGAATAAATTGCATTCCACCTTATTGCCCACATGTCGTGCAGCTAACGATGAACCATGAATGGTCATTTAATGTTAGCGTTAAGTGGTTACGAAAGCAGGTGTTACTCTAACAGGTGGACCACCGGAGAAACTTTTCAACGAAACATAATACTATTATTTCTTTTAGTTTATAATCTTATTATCACTTGCTATCTATTTGCATAGGAGGATTTATTTTATTTAATTTAAAATTTTTTATTTTTCTTAAAAGAAATGTTTTCATTGAGCTTTTGTCATTAAGAAAGAATTATATAATGACAATAATCATATTGTTTATTATCTTAAAAAGATCTCAGGTATTATTTTTAGATAAGTAGTGCTTGTCTGATCTTTTTTGTTAGGATTTTTATAATTAAAACTATCTTATTTTTGTGATTGTAAATGTCTTCTTTAGAGATAGATTTTTTTTTATTTTTTATTAATTTATTTGATATTTATTTAATTAGTATATTTTTTTAAGATCAATTGAAAGATTAATTAAATAAAACAAAAAAAAAATTGAAAAAATTAATGTCTCATTATTCTTGAATAATCATTGATTAACAATTTTTCATATGATTTAACGAGATTAATTAATAATGTTTTCTTCATATTATGCAAATCTGAATGCAACAGAAAAAATGCGTTCAGATGAGTCATTTGCTTGGCCATGCATATGAATATGACTACCAGACGGCTGCAAAATAGCGTTTAAATTTAGATTCGTGTATTTCTTTTCTGATAATTTACACACGCCCACATTTGATATTTATTTTTATTAAACATTTCAATAAAAGTACGTATTTATTTAAATGTTATTATTTAATATTTGGTATTCAATATTCAAAATTTGGTATTCTGACTTCAATAATAATTTTTTAATAATAATTTACTTACTTAATATTTATTAATGTGGTATATGTTATTCAAAATTCTCAGTATCAAATATTGAAATTTAATATTTAATAATTAAGACTTATTAATTGATATTTAATATTATGATATATATATAAATAGGTATTCAATATTTAGTATAAACATTTAATAATATAATTGGTATTCGGTATTCGATATTGAATTCGCGCTATTTAGTTATTTCATCATTTGATATTTATTCTGTATTTACTATTTGATATTTGAATTCAAAATTAATCTCTTAACATTATGATAGAAACTTATAAATATTCTTTTTATATGATATAGCTGACATGCAGCTATACTCAATGCTCAGTTATCATTTGATAATAGTTACTCAGTCATCGGTATTTATCGGTCATCTAATATTTTTGTAAGCTAAAAATCTAGGAAGAAAGAGAAGAAATGTGGAATGGAGGAACGGTTAACTTCAGTTCACCGTGATATAACAATGAAAGGAGAGCTTAGCTCCATTTCTATAAACGAATATAACAAAAGAAAGTCCGTGAATAAGAATGGTCACGTTGGACTCTATTTAGCTTGGCGAACTCGTAGAGAAGAAGGTGCGCCGACACCACGGCATGGGATCGACGGCGTTATGAGTCCTCGCCGGGGTTTGGTTCTCAGGAACCTGAGACCACAGAGTTTAGTCGTATATAATGCACAGAGAAGAACGCGACAAGCATCGCGAGAAGGAATGTGAGGAACAAGCTGCTTTGCTAAGGTATTACGCCCCTCCTTCATTCCGGAGCATACATGTATACGGACACAACTGTCTATACACATTGTCTCTTTTTCCACCCAAGAATTTGTCTCGTTCCTGTATATCGTATCCAGCTTTTTTTCTATTTGTCTTAATCCGAATTTCTTCCATTAATCAGCTATATATTATGTTGTCGAAGAGACGAATAGTCTCTTATTTGATCCCTAAGGAGTAAAATTAAAAAGGACTATTTTTTAGTATTTTACTAATCGTATATCATGTATAAATAATTAACTGAAAAACATTTTAGGTTTGAATATTCTTTAAATAAAAATAGAAGTTGTAACAATAAATAATAATAAATATTTACAATAAAAAAGATAAAAATTAAGAAAGAAATAGATGAGGCAAGAACTATTTAATTAAGTATATCAATATATGGGAATTAAGGAAATACATGAATTAAATATACATATATCGCGTGCTTTTTTCATGAAATTTTTATCAGTTATGTTAAATGATGATATAATGAATTATAAATCTCCGATTCATTTCTTTTATCTCGTTAGAAATTTCAATTGCTTCGAAGCATTTCGCATGACATATCACGCGGATGTTACCTTTTCTGGTGTGGAGAAACGAGTATTTCAGGGCGATAATAAGTGCAGTGTAGCAAATACAATTGAAAATACAATCATTATAAATTATATCCTATTTATTTATCGATTTTTCGTCTAGAGATAACTGATAAAGATTTCTGAAGAGCTTTTCTTAATTAGAAGCAAATATATTTTCTTTCGAATTGAATTCTCGTTTTTATTATTTTTATTATTTTATTATTATTCACCTTTAATAAAACCTTTGGCATTTAATTTTTTAAAATTTTAAAAAATCATATTTTCGAACATTCGAAAACCTTGTGAAAATTTGATATTCGATCATCAATACATTCAATATTTAATATTTGAGCGTGAGAAATATTTTTTAAATGCTTTTAAATATAATTGAATAAACTTTGAGAATCGAAGAAAAAAAAAAAGAAAGCTTTGAAAGAACTTATCGTACTTCAACATCCTTTAAAATCGTTGAAATTTTTCTCCCCTTTGATCTTGATTAGGGCTCGGTTTTTACCTTTCACGTGAATACCTATGTTGCCTCGTTGCCACGTAGTTTACCTTCGTAAACCGGAAACATGCTATTAGCCAAGATTCTTGTTTTACCATGATCACGTGTTCTTTTATAATTGATGCTTTTTGTGTTCATCAACCTTTCTTTTTTTTCTTCGCGACTTGCATGCGTTTGAATGAGAAAGTATGCGAAAGAATAGCAGGATAACACGATGGATCCTCCGAAACAGGTTGTTTAATTGCATCAACCAATGCTCGCCGATGTATAACTTGCTCGTTTCAGCCCTCGAGTTTCTATTTTCATAAACCGTTGCCTCCTTATTCATGGATATTCATCAACTTTTATGATTTGTGCATGTATTTTAGAAACTTTCATTTTACCGGTCTAAAATTAACAATTATAATGTAAACGGAACTTTATGAACTGTTTTTTTATATGATTTACACTCATTTCAAGAAATCTTAACGAAACATTTAAGAAATTATTAAATGGATTTTATTAAAGAATTTTATTAATTATATCAAAGAAAAATGTATTGAATATTATGTTTGTAAAAATTAAAAATTACATTTACTTTTTTTACGTTTATATTTTTTTTTTTTCAATCAATTCTGTTTTAATAATAAACTCATTTTGATTAATAGAAATACTATTTGTGGCATATAATATGTATATTATATTATATATATAATATCATATATAATATCAAAATTTTGTGATTATATATAAGTGTGACACAATTAAATTAGTAATAAATGTTTAATATATTTCATTACGAATAATATAATATTTATTTCAAAACTTATTTTCAAAGATGGTAATTGTAATTATTATTTTTAACGAAAAAAAAATATATGTTACGTGAAAATACAACAAGCAATTCTTTTTCATCTATTGAATAATTAGACGATCGATTGCAACGAAGTATAACATGCGGCTTCACGCTTTCTGAAGTTGATCTACGAGGTGAAAATTGTAAAGAAGAACGAGGTCTTTCGTTTCCTTTCAGATACCATTAATACATCAAATTGTTGTATATATACGGGTATATGAAATTTTTATGAAATAATTGTGCAAATGTCATGTACATTTTTTTATAAAATCAAAAGGTGAAATAATATTTCATATTTTATGAAATTTTTTAATTTATAACTGTAATTTTTAATTTTTTTTTAAATTTAATATAATATAATATAATAAAAAAGAAATTAAAAAATTAAATCCACTTAAAATTATGAAAAAATTTCAAAAATTTTTTTATTAAATTTTAAATTATAAATAAAATATTTCTTTAAAAAGAAAACTTAAATGAGATTTTGTTAAAAAACTAAACTTTTTCCGAGTAATAATTATCTTATACGAGAAATCTCTGAAAATATAAAAAAAAAAAAAATTAGAGCAGAATTAAAAAAAAAATCAAATCATTATTAAATTGTAACTATAAATATAAAAATATCTATCACCGGAAATCCATGTTGAAAGTTCATATTCTTTAAAGTGCAACCATGAATTAAATTTTTTTCTCTCAAGAAAGATCTCGAAAAAGTCTCGCCGGAAGTTCATCCTCCCAAATGATACCACTTTTACCCCTTTTTTCTCATAAAGTCTGTATGAACAGAATCGTTCGATGACGTTAAAAGATTTTAATCGTGCAATAACGTTTGGTATGATATACCAAGAAAATCGCCAATGATCCACATCCGGTGGTCCATAGTCGGTTTGCTTTCTTCCTTTCTTTTTCGAGGTCAATGCGCTTGCAAAAAGTGACCTTGTACGATCCTGATGGGATACTCTCCTTCGAGTCAGGATCGAGGCCCACTTTGTACACCATCTGGCTCGACTGGCAAGATAGTTATGGTTGCCTCATCATCCTTAATACGAAACAACCGCTGGCTGATACAGTGTCTAATTATAGTCGTTGCTTTTCCTTTTTGTAATGAAATCTTGAATCTTTTTTAATGCATTCATCTTCAAAATCGTTCTTCTTTTCTTATTTTTACTTATAGATTATAAATATTAGTTTATAATGTCTATTTATTAATAAAAATTATTAATAAAAATCTTTAAAAATTTAGAATCACTAAATATATTCTATAACAAATTAAGCTAATGATATATTTTTGTGGAATTAAACAAATTTTAACTATTTTTTGTAATTCTCAAGAAATATTTTACAAATTTTTAATTTATATGCTTTACTATTGTAAAATAATGCAGAAAAATCCATTTTATATTTCTATTTTTTTTGGAAAAGTTCAAAATTTTTATACTTTTTACATAGAATTAATTATTTTGAAAAGCTAATTAAAGAACTAGTCAAAAGTGAATTTATATTAAATAGATAATAACATAACAAAGTAATAATCTCTATCATAAAACTCAAAGTTCGAACGATTCTATAATATAATTGATTATCTATTATCACATTTAATTCATAGTTCTTTTTTAACAAGTAGAATGATTAACAAGGCGGACGTATTCGAAAGTGGGGATAAAGGGAATTAGTCAATACTGATTCTCTCTCGACAAACGCGAGCAGAATTGTTATTCTACGTCCAGTCAAGTCTTTTTCTAAATATAATCGGCCGGTTTCCGGTCGTGCAGCAGCACCAGACGAGAAGTCGAAAACTATAAATACTTGTCCAGTGGTACATGCACAACTGCAGGAAATCGTGTCTTCTTACATACATTCAACAATCCCTCTTTGTTGATGAATGAACGATTGTTCTAACATTTTTCTGTGAATCTTATTAACTTGTAAGTATTTACTAGACAGTTCAATAAACGAGTGAATTTTTTAAAAATGATTTGTGTTATCAATATCTTTTTTCTTCTATTAAATATGGACATCTTTTGAAAATTAAAAAAATAAAAAAAGAATAATTAAAAATATTAGTAAAATGAAAAATAATAAAAAATTGAAAAAATGTAATAGAAAATAATAAAAAATAGAAAGATAAATGAAAAGTATTTAAAATTTTTAAAAATTAATAATAGATGATTTTGAAAATTGAAAAAAAAATATTGTGAGACAAAATCAAAGAAAACGAATATTATATATAAAAAAATTTATATTTTTTAAGTTAAATTTTTTCGATTTCAATATTTCCAATTAATTCTTTTACAACTTCAAAATTTTACTTATTTTTAAAAATTTATTTAAAAATTAAAATAATTAAATAGTTTCATATAAATATGCATAATATATAATAACCAGATGCCGTCTAGACTGGCTATTAGAAACCCTGCGGGCAGGATGTTCGTTCTTATACTTAAGGAAGAAGAAATCCATCATATATAGAATACTTTCGCCTTCCTTTTTCCGTTCCTTGTATACAACTCATACTCATGGTCTTGTTAACGAACTGCCAAGAATGCATTGGAAAGAGATCCAGATAACATCGTTTTACATTATCGAATGCACTGCTTGGAAATATCGATTCTCGGCTATCTTTCAATTACAGCGTTAATTAACGCTAAATAGCATCAAACATATAATGTTATAATTCATAAAATTAACTAATTGCTCAAAGTTACAAAGATCTGTAATATATACCATCATTATTTTAGCTATAATTGTAAATTTTATTGATTTTTTTTTTATGAGACTTGATATTAAAACATTTTTAAAATTTAAAATATTTAGAAATATTCTTTTACATTTATTAAAAATCAAAAATAGTTTCTTCAAATTTTTCGCAATTTAAAGAAATGCTTTCTCTTATTTTATATAGAACAAAAGATACAATTGCACAAAGAATGATTTTTATCTAAATCTTTGTAAATGTAAAGAATATATAAGATAATGTAAAGAAAAATTATTAAGAAATATCTAAATATAAATTTAGCAAACTAATGAAGAGTTCGTTGAACATTAAAAAAAGTTCAAACATGCCAATATCATTTTATTCATTTTAATCACAACGAAACTCATCATTTTTATTGAAATAATATATCAATAATATAATATACTTAAACTTTCATCTTATGGCAATATAAAGTTTTTATCAATTCCTATATTTTCTAATATTTATTAGTTAAAAAATATTAGCGAAAAATATTAACAATATTAACAACAATATTTAAGTAAGCACTTATATTTTGTGCAGAATTAGATTGGGATACCTTATAATATAAATAATAATATATACAATATAATAATATAATATAATAATATGAAATAGCTATATTTAAAATAACTATTTTTTGCATTTCTTTTTTTTTTAAATTATTGATGGATGCTATCATTTAAATTCTCAATTTCATTTTAATTTTTATTTTATCTATTTCAAAGTTATAAGAATTTATTTTTAAGTTTTTATTCCAAATTTTTCTTTTTCACTAATATTAATATAAATATATTTTAATAAAAGAATAAAGAGTTAAAATCGAAATGAAGACGAATTCACAGATAATTTTGAAATTGCACAAAGAAGCTGCACGACAGAGCAGTTAACCTAAATTTATTTCGACATAATAACACACTTCAAACTTTTCTCCATCCAAGCTTCCCGGACCACCCAGCATGAAATTTTACGACATCGCGTTATTACACGTTAATTTCCACTCGATGAAGATTATATGATAATATAATATGTACATTTGGCATAGTTGAAATTACAATGTGAATATGCAATGCAATCGAATTTTGTACAATAATGCGATAATTATTCTATAACTTATCGATCATGCTAATTTTCGATTGATCGCACTTTCGATTATTTGTATATTCATTCGATTTAGATTTTATTCGATATGTATTTCTTTTATTAATGTTTTGATTATATAAATTTTTTTTAAATAAAATATGTATTTATAAGTAAAAATTTCGAAATTTGAATTTAATATACTGATATCATTTATTAAATTTTATTCCATTGAAATATTTGAGAAAGATTATCATTTTCTTCTTATTTTCTTTCTTTTGAATAACAATTTCAGAATAATATCATTATCAAAAATTCATTATTTTATATTATTTTTTAAAATACATATATAATACATATTTTTGGAAAGAACAGATTAGAATTATATTAAAATAAATACTATTTAAAATGTTGATGAGATTTTAAAATCTCGATTTAAAATCTCGTTTTAAATATTTAAAAACATTTTTAAAATTTATTAAAACCTTATATATTTTTTCCCGAAATCATTCAAGCGTAAAAACAGATAAATTCACGCGAAAAATGAAAAACGAAAAACGAAGAAATGATGCAACGAAAAATCGAATACTTAAAGTCCATCTGTCTCGTCGTTAAAATGTCGTGACACGTGGTCGCACCTGGTTGTCGTCGAAAGAGGCAGTCAAAATGCCATGTGACTCAACGCACTGACAGGAGGCAGAAAAAGCCTGAGATCGCAGTAGATAGAAGCCTGTGAGAAAAAAGAGGAAAGAAGCATCAAAAATGCAGAACATTGTTAAAGAATATCCGGCTATATTCGACATATGTCCGAAACATTGGCTCCAGTTCGAATACGATGGAATCATCGAAATATTTGAAGGTATATTAGCTGGAGATATAGCAGCTAATTTGTTCTAAAATTATAATTATATTTTTTTGAAATTTAGAAACATTTAAATAATAGATATTTAAGATATATTTTTTTTATTATTATTAGAATATATTGAAGAATATATTGTTACAATATATATATATTGTTAAAATGTATTAGTAAAATATTTTAAGATTTTGATGATACATACATAATGCATACATAATATATATAATAACCAATAATATCCAATAGTCGATATATATATGATTTTAATGAAATTTATATATATTATTTTTTTCTTGATTTTATTTTTATAATTTATATTTTTTAAAAATATTTCAATTTTTTTTCAAGTTCTAAATTTGAAAATAATTTTATTAGAAATCGATTCTCATTTCATTATAATTCGGGATCCAATCTTTGATTTGTGATAATTTTCATGAGGATAACCTCAAAATTCACGTATTCTTTGTATATGTGATATAAAAAACTGAAACGATCAGGAATCAACGTGTTCTGAGGTAAGGGAACGGATATCTTTCAATCTATCGCGTTCTTTTTTTGGAATGACTGTCATGTCCCTTAGTGAATAATCGTCCGGATACAAAGGAATATAGTTTCGATACAATAGAATTCTAACGCCCACGGAAATGATGGCGGAATCTATATTCCATAATTGGAATCTTCGTTTTGTGACACATTCCAGAATGTGCTCAGAAAAACAAATAGAATAAAAGAAGAATTTAAATTCCTTCTAATATCTAAATTCTGTTAGTATACTTAATCCATTTTTTGATTTTACAAAAATTATACAAATATTATTTTTTGATGTCTGAATAAAATAATATTTATTATTTATATATAACTTGAATTTTAAAGAGATTTATATCATAGAGATATATATCATATTATAATCTTAAGAGAAAAATAAAAATAAAATATAAATATTCTTATTCATTCAAGTAACATTAATTTTGACATAACCTATATTTATATATAAAATGACAATGGAAAAAAATTGAACTAATTGATGTGATTGAATAAAAAAATAGAAGAAATGCAATTAATTGTGATTCAATTCGTATTAAATGAGATGGATTATTTTGGAATGTTAATAGATATCTACACATCACTTCCTGTCTCTCAGGTACAACTTTCAAAATATTTCTTGTTCTTACATAGTCGATCTTTAATACGTGTTTTAATGATTCAACAATTCACGGCTGCGATTACTTAATTGCTGTTAATTATATTTAGAGATGTTAATTGGAACTCCATAGACACAATCAGTTATTAAAATCAGCTGCGTCAAAACACGAATTATATGCGTGCCTTTAATTCTCAAGCAAAAGGAGACATTAGTTGAATAATCTTGTGCTAGAGATCGTTCAACTTTTTGTGAAATCCTTTGGAAACTTTATGAATCTGTAATTTTGTATAAGAATAACTTATTTTGTTTTAAATAAGTCTTATTTTCGAATTTATACACATTTGTGAGAAAAGATATATTTTCCCTATGGAATGTTTAAATTTTTAAGAATGTATATAGATATTTATAGGTTAGAATTTTCTATATGGAATATTCTGTTATAATGATCATTGAACTCTGTGATACTTTGGAAACAATATGAAGATAATTGCATTTTGCATTTATATTTTATCATAAATTTGCCTCAATTTGCAGGTTTAAAAAACTGGGACAAGGAAGAATATTATTATTTATAATTAAAAGAAATAACTTCTTATTACAAACGATACTTATTAAAAAATTATGTGACAATATTGATATCTTTGTATTTGATATCTTTATATATAAATTATATAAATTTGATATCTTTCTTATTGACATATATTAAAATTTCCATACATATTATAAAAACATATTACTATCGAAACTTTATTTTGTAAATGAGTCATTTTTATTTAAAGATAAAAATTATAGGTATTATATATATAATTATATTATGTTATTATATCTTATTATTAAATAAGAAAAATGCAATTCATCGCATCTTCTAATGCAGTACTGCTTAATGTTTGTAATAGATAAAAGTATTGGAAGCGAATGTTGAACTTCTGAGAACTTTCAATCTAATTGATAAGATAGTGAATTAAATCTTGGATAAACGAATGCAACGAACATCCGCTAATTCTTTGACAATAGGAATACAAAGGTATATACGTCAATGAAAACAAGAATCACATTTCGTAAATACTTTATGGACATCTTATAAAACATAACTATCAGATAGCTTAGGGAATTTTAGAACGAGTATAAGGAGCTTGAAGAAATTATTTGAAAGAGATTCTGCATAAAAAATAAGACATAAATCTAAATTTTTATCCATAAGTATACTTATTCTTAAATTTGACAAAAATTGAAAAATTATTATAATTTTTAAAAAATCAAAAATAATATTTCTATCTCATTAAAATTTTAAAAACTTTTTAATCTTTAGTTTTTTAATTTTCAGAATTTAATCAAACCATTTGATTTTAGATAAAACCGAATCTCAATTCTGGTTTAATAACTTACATATCTATCGATTATCAAAAAATTATAATCTCTTCTGTTAAAAACTCTCCAAACGAAAAAGTTTATGGATGATCCAATCATGATAACATAAGTCAACAATTATTCTTATTATTTCACGCAAATCTATATTGCCAAAGAGGAAACTTGTCTGACTAATCATAGTAGAAACAATCGTTAAAAGAGAAATTACCATATAAATATTCCAAGTGACTCATAAGCATTCTTCGAGCGTGTTACGTTTCTTCCACCTCCGCCTATGAAATACCAAAGGGATTTCGCAGGTTAACGAGATCATGATAATCTACACAGCGGAATCGAACATACTGACCTGAAAATTATCGATGGATCGTGCATGGAAACGTGAATACATGCGAATACGAAGAAATTCTCGGCAGGAGGAAAGAGAAAAAGAAGGGATCCAAGAAAGGCACGGCAGGGTACAGGTGCCGCGCCCTGTTGAACTTCCAGTTCGACTTCTCACAGTCGATTATGTATTCATGAGTGTTTGAGAAGAAAGAAAAAGGAAAAGAAACAGTAGACATAATCTCGTTCGATGCAAAGGAGATTCCTTTTTTTTAGGCAAAGATGTAGATAAAAGTTACACGACATCGTTGGAAGTTTGCACTAAGAGATGCAACACGGATGAGAATAGAATTGTTCTAATCTAATGTTCTAATCTAAAAAATTAAAAAAATTAATAACACAGAAAATATACAGAAAGATATTTTGAAAAAAAAAATTCATTGTAAAAAGAATTTATTTATATCATTTATTGAATTTATTAAATAATTTAATATATCTTCTATTCTTTTTTTTTTTTAATAGAATTATTAAATTTTTTTCATTCTTTGTTTCATGAGATTTACGTATTATAAGAAATCCACATTATAACTGGACACGCATTGTTCAAGTAATATTCTCACGACTCGAATGTATTCTCATGATAGCTATATACCGGATAAATATAATCCGCGTCAAGACACTCGTCTAGCCTGTCCTATTCTAGCCTAGCTCAGGCATCCGCGGATTACAAGAGACTTCCGGTCTACTCTTTCTGATGGTCATTGTTGCACCGGGCAGAGAGTGTGACGACCTCGACAGCCTCGATCCGCTTTTTCCAAAGCGTCTTTGCTTCTCTGTAAGATGGATCTCTGTATCGCCATGGAATTATTCTTTTCGAAATTCAATTTAAAAATACGAATGATGCAAAATCATTGAGATATAGAGACTTTTCCAATTTTTTTTAAATTGCAATCTCTTTTTGCAACTATATAAATAATTTGCAACTATATAAGGTAAAGAAATTTAAAAAAATTGTATTACTAGAAAATAATGGATTAATTAATAAGAGATTTACTTTGATATTATTGTAGAGTATGGCAATGTAATTATATTACAATAAGATATTAAAATAAATAAAAAAATTAGAATACATAAATGATAGATTTATTTTACAAGTTATGAACAATTTAATTTTCCATTAGGAGCGTCTGTAAATAGGCAATTGGTCGAGCATCAGCGCTTGCTTATTAAATTTGATAAAATATCCGATAAGATCTAATCATATTCAGATATCACGAAGAATTTAC
The DNA here is from genome assembly GCF_000469605.1 of Apis dorsata. Classification (NCBI taxonomy): domain Eukaryota; kingdom Metazoa; phylum Arthropoda; class Insecta; order Hymenoptera; family Apidae; genus Apis; species Apis dorsata. The sequence goes on from NW_006264040.1 coordinate 96,837, forward strand.
ACATTACATTATATTATGTGATAATTGGGAATGAAAAATATTTAATATGAGAAAAAAAGGAAACATGTATTACATATATTTATTTAATTAAGAATTATTAGAACCATTAAGGAATTATGTGAAATAATCTAAGAAAATGATTTATAGAAAAGAAGAAAAAAGAAAAGAAAAAAAGATTAAAAAATATGAAATAGAAAAAATAATTGATAAAATTTTTTTAATTTTCTAAAAAAAAGAATTTATACTTCGAAATTCTATAATTTCTAATCTTTATTAGAGCTCCAACATTTGAGAATTCTAAAAGAATTCTAAATATATCATTTGACACAAAAAAAAATCTGGAAAGAATAATTCACGTACTGAAAAAAAATTCTCTATTCTTCCATCATTCGCATTTTTCTAGGGACCAATCTTCTTTTTTTTTTTAGGTTGTCCTAAACTCTATCATCAATGATAATTTTCGAGTTCTTTTGACTGAGGATAAGAGGAATTTCGATCATTAATGCTTTGTTACAAAATATCGTATCCCATTGTTCTGTATAAAGAAGAATAATCTGGGAAACTAATATGAAGAAAAATGTTTTTGTCTTATTGTTGCAATGTATACTTGTATTTTTCTTATGTTGAAATTTTGTAAAAGATTTCTCAACATTTTTATGTATTTTTATGTTAATGAACTCATGGAACGAAATTATAAAGAACAGGCAGAAGTAATATATTTTGTGAATAAAATAGAGTAACATAATTCTATTTATTGAAAGTAAATTTTTGATGATTTAATAATTAATTCTGTATTTAAAAATAAAAAACAAAATATTATATTATTCGTTACATTAATTATATTACATATAAAATAATATTACATTAACGTTACGTTAATTAGTAATTTTTAAAAACTTTTACACGAGATTATACATAAATGGACAAGTTTCTCGTAAACTTGCTCTAATCTAATCAATCCTTTTGCGACCCACGTTTGAAATATGTACGCTCCGTTACTCGTATGTAAAGAAGAAGACCTTTAGCGGTCCTAACTTTACTTACTCAGTGTACCATTTATTATAACATCTATCCGGTTACGGGTCATGGTTTTGGTCTGCTGGGGATCTTGGATAGTTATTAAGGTTTCACGTGGAGTCACTTTACCGTGACATCCAATTTCTGTCATATTACGAATGCAGAAAGTAAATCGACAAATTATTTCTCATATTGTCTTATGAAAAAAAAAAAAAAAAAACTATCACATATCTATATATATCTTTCTAAATAATTTTAAATCAGAATTACTTTAATTTAAAATATGGATATATAAATATTTTTTAATTATTTTCGATAGCATTTCCTTTTTTTCCGGTTTCTTTATTTTAAAAAAAATTATTAAGTTTAAATTTTACGAACTATTACGAAATATATTCATCGATTATGCACTATTGCTTTCAAGATGCTTTCAGAATTTTCTTATTTTTTTATTTGAATTTAATTTTTTTTTTTTTAATTTAAACGCCAATAAAACTCGATTGTAATTGCGAATTAAGTAATAATTGAGCAATAATTGAGAAACTGGAAGAAATATAATCTTTTCAACGATGTATGAAAGCATCACGTATTCAAAAATTGTCAAAGGAAGATTGCAAGTACGCGCCACTTATATTTGTAATGCATCCCGTGCGTAAGTTCGCATGCATATATGCTTGTGCATTGTCCAGAATCGTGAGCCATGAAAACCAGTCTCTCACCATAGCTCGTGCCGAACTTTCAGTGTTCGTGTTGCGTGTACATGTGTCATTAAAGTGGAAACACGAAATAAACACGGATACTTGAACAGGAAGGATCATGCAACTGGGACAAATCATTCTTTTTTTCTATTATTAACTGTTCTCCAAGTAATCACATAACAGTATATTCTTTTCATGTTAATCCACTTTATTTTTCAAACTAATTGATTATCTATATTATTCAGACATTTATGGAAATTTTTGGAAATTTTCATATTGAATTAATTAATTACTATATTGTTTAGAATTTAATATATATATATATTCGTATTTCTTCACGAATTATTCTTCAAAAATTAAATTCTTATGATAGTATAAAAAGTTCTGAAGAGTTATTTGTTATTCTCATTAAAACTTAAAATTAAATGCAAATTCCATCCATGACACGTGTATTTCAAAATATACAAATTTGCATATTATTCACGAAATAAGAAAAAGAATTAATTACAGACAAACAATAATACTCAGTTAAGTAATTTACGAATAAAAGATTGAACTCTCTTACAAGAAATTGTTCAAGATACAACAAAGATATTTGCGTGTTCCATAAGAATGGCCTAGCTCGCAAAAAACTCCCCCAAAGAATTCCTCGATAGAAATTGCAAGCTGCTGCGAAAGCGGCTTCTACTTTGTCGGAACTCGAACGATAAAAAAGGAAAGAAAAGAAAAAGGGTAAGAAAGGAAGGAAGGAAGGAAGAGGAAGAAGAAACTTTGTCTGGCTTCTAATAATAAAGGGCGCGTGTACGATATGTAATGGATGTAAAAGGAGTAAAAAAATTCCACGATAATTCTCGATGGAATGAAACATCTGCCCTCAACTTCCACCACCTACTTCCGAATCCTTCGCCATTCTTACGCACCCTCGTCACCACACCGTAGACATTCAATCCTTCCGATGAACGAAAGGAGAAAGGTATGCATAACGAAGGCGCGTGACACGAGAACCAGAAGGCACCTGGCCAACTATGTCCCTTTTAATCAAAGGGATATTTTGTTCGTGGTCATTATGCGTGAATAAAACACGCGACAATTCTGGGCATGTATTGCTCTGAAGAATCTTTGTTTCCTCACTTTTTTTTTTCTCGTAGGATTATTTAAAATTGTATTAATCATAGTTTCATGGTTATGCATTTAATTATCAAATTAATTACTATTTTTTATTTTCCATTGCGGAAATTAATATTCATCATTAATTATTAATAATTTAAAAGAAAAAAAGAAATCGTAGAAACGAATTTTGAATTTGATAAAATATTATCACTATAATCTTTTTTTAATTTCAGAAATTTTTTAATTTTAATTTCTCCTTGTGAATTTTTTATGTTTTGCAAATAATCAGTGATCTTTTTAAATGTAATAAACCACATTGTTTCGAATTACAAAGCTACCCTCGAAACTTCTATGGGGTAATATACTACCCTCAAAACCTGCTCATTATAATGGCACCACTGTTGATGCATGCAGTTCTTTTTTTAAGCAAAGGTTTCTATCGATTTGTTGAGGGGTTGGTTCCGGTCTCGATAGAGTGATTTACAGAATTCTCATGGTACGAGTCGAAGGCATTAAAAAAATTCAAAAGATACTGAAATTCAAGGTACTCAAATATTTAATTGATTCTAGTAAGATAAATATGTCTCGTATCCCTTTCTATATTTCTTTGAAATTGCAATTTTATATCTCCCTTGGCCAATGAATTATTCAAAGTTGATCAAATTTTCAAGAAGAAAAGGGAAGAGAAGGAGAAAGAAGAATTTTACTTTATTAATGAAGCTTCTAATATTAAAATATTGATTTAATCTTATCATCCCTATGAAAAATTCCACTAAACATTAAAAAACAAAAGTTCTCATCGAATTATAATTTCCAACATAACTAACAGTAAATTCTTTTCACAAAACTATCTCCATTCATCAAATATTTCAAACTATAATTTAATTTTATAGAATTCTTTCTACACGCTCATATAATTCAATACTTTAAAAAGAATATTACATCGCGTTATTTTAATATTATTATATCTCTGTTTGATATAATAATAATAATAATAATATGTCATTCTGTAAAATTAATAATTATATATATTTATATATATTATAAAATAATAAAAAATAGATTCTCATTCAATATAACTAATAAATAAATTCTAGCTGCGGAAGAGGAAACAAGAAACTCGGGATCTGAATCCTCGAAGGGGTGGCGTCCCACGACAAATCGATTTCTTCACTGCGGATAAAAAACACGGCTAACTCGAGAGGATCGTTGCGGTCAGTGAGGAATGTCTGCGAGCTTATCTCTCGTGCCCCGGTTCCTCGACATCTCTCGTTATTTTCCGAATGATCGAACATTTGCCTGGCAAAACGGAACGGAACGAACTGTGGGAAACGGTGTAGCAGGCTTCGTATCCGACGCGAAATATCGAAGCCATTGAAGAGACAAAGGGAACCAAAGCCGTGCACCGGTCGTACAATGAGCCGATCTTTGGAAATCGAGAGGTGGTTTCGAACCAGTTATCTTACAATAACGTGTCGTTTTTTTTTTTTTTTTTTTTT
>NW_006264040.1:101355-124188 GCF_000469605.1 Apis dorsata
CGGATTAAAGTCAACTTTTCCTAGTAAATCTAGTTTTTTAATAGAATCTCATAAGATTTTTGCATATTTTATTAATTGTTGTAAATTGAATTTTAACGAATTTAAGGTTATTTTTTTTTATTAAAATTTGTACGTTGATGTTTAATATATTTTTAAATTTTACGTAAAAGTTATAAATTTTCGAAAATGTTAAGATTATTTATTAAAACTTGTATATCATTATTCAATAGCCCTAGAATTGTTTTGCATTATTAAATATATGAAGCTTTTGGAAGTAGAAAATAGAAATTTTTAATCAAAATATCAAATAACGAGAGATATTCAAGAGAGGGAAAATTTAAAAAGTTGAAACTTCAATTTGGCAGAATGAGAAATTTGTCTTTTGAGGAAAATCTTATGAATTATGTAAACAGAGGGATGGAATTTCCCTCATAGTTAATAAGTTGATTCAATGGAATTAGAAAATGTTAGATTAGTAATCTAACTTAAATTATTAATACTAAAAATTGATTGACTTATTATCTTGTATTTGAGAAAAAAATTTTAATTAGAACGAGATGAGAATCGAGAATAATTAATCGATAATTATGTGAAATAAATAAATATTCATAAAAAATGAAGAAAAATAAAATTCGTGCAAAAGATGAATTTAATTTTCATAATTAAGCAGAATTATCGAAAGATCATTGAACCGAAAAATCATTCATTGAAACAATATAAGCGGAATTTGAAGTAGGAATCAGAACGAAACGAAACTCTTCGACGATAATATTAACTTCATCGTCATTGGTATCTAGCTTGAAAGACACATTTGCATATCAATTATATTCTGCCTACACACCGTGCAATATTATACTTCGATAGTTCGCAGACAATCTCGCCTCGAATATTATCCCTCGGGCAACCACCTACAATGTTTCCCTATTGTAAAATATAAAATACTTTCCTGTTTCACCATTTTTTCGATTTCCTTTGATGTTTCGATCCGCAATTACATTATTCATTCCGGATCCGCATTACACTTTCAGAATAAGAATGAAAAAAAATTTTTCAGAGAATCTTTAAGAAATTTTCAATCCAATTTTTCATTTTTTCACAGTTAAAATATATCTTCAATTTAAGAAAAATAAAATATATAAGTCATCCCCTTGTGTAAAAATAAGAACGAGATCAAGATATAAAAATCTGAACAGTAGGATTTAATTTTAAAATAGGATACAAAATAAATGTTTATAATATCACATAATAAAAGAATCATCTTCTTGTTTTTCTAATCTCTTTATTAAAGTATCTTTTATTAAATTTTTCGAATAAAATATACTTTCTTTTAAAATCGTAATAAATTAACGATAATGGTATAATAAAGCATTATTCTTTGAATAAGGAGGACCTCCCATATTCTTTGATAAGTATATATCCTTAAGAATTTCAAGGATCATCTGTCTGAGAGAGATTCGTGATACGATCTTGGACCCTCCGCGAAAAGGATACTTAGGGTGTGCGGATCTTCGAAGGGGGATCATAATCCGGCCTCCCACGATGTTCCTAAATTTAACGTTTCTTATGAATTACGAAAGGACTCTGCACAATTTTCGAACCCTAACCAACCGTGTTTCATAAAATATCGACCCACGCCACGTGCGCACGAGCATAATCGACACGATCAATTGATTGGTACAGTATGGTTCAAGAGTTCAAGACTGTGTTCTTTTGGCTGATGAGATCACACGAGTTGAGGATGTGCAAGTGAAACAATTATTTTGAAAAACAAGTATTTTGATAAATTGTTTTAACGAAGATAATTAATTAATTAAAATATAATAAATCAAAAATTGTTTTAACAATTTTGTTTTGACAATTTTGAGAATTTCATTTCAAACAAATGAATGGAAAATATAAGTAAATAAATTGTGGGAATTTAATTTTTCTTCGATGAATTTTCTTTGGAAATTTGATGGATTTAAACGAACGAAAAATGTAAAAAAATAAATCGATTTAATGAAATCGCTTTGAAAGAAATTTTGAAAAACTTTGAACGTATCAAAATCACGTTCACGGACAATCGATCCGAGAACAAGCCCATGGTGCATCTGCCCTTTGCTACCCTCGAAACAACAAGTAGATCGTTATCGTCTATACCACTTTCACCATCGAGGTGAATGAAGAAAGCCGAGTAGATATAATGAGATAATCGCTTGTTATCAAAAAAGAGAAAAGGAAAAAAATTTCTTTTCTTAAAAAAAAGAAATTACATTCGAAAATTTTATTTGAAAAATTCGTGTAATTTAATGATTTGTTCATTTCAAAAACGAGCTTTTCGATGAAACACGCGATTGTTACCCCTAATGTGGTAATATCGTTCTTTTGCCATGATTCCTAATGGATCACGCCTACGCATGTAAGCATTGTTCTCCACTACAAGGGAAAATACATAAGTACATATATCGCAAAGATTTTGATAGCACCGTTGTCACCAAAGCGATGATGGATGACTTCCCCTATCTCTGTTATACAGGTAAATAAGCTCGTTCGAAAACGATGGGAATTATGACAAGAATTATGTCCTTTCCTTTCCCAATGTTACGACACATTTGAGGGCTGTAATTAATGAGTACAATCTAATCGATGAACATAAAGATATATTTAATTCTTTATATAACATTTCATTTGACTTTAATTAAGATTTTATTTATATACGAAATTTTATTGACTTTTCAAATTTAATTGAAGATATAATTTTTATTTTATAACTTATAATTTTTATTAGATCTCATTTTTTTTTGCTATTATCAATATTAATTAATTCTTTTAAAAATAGTCAATATAAAAGAAAAAAAATCATTTTGCAAAAATTCTAATCGTATTATTCAATTAACTTTTAATCAGATTTTATCATTATTTGAAATTAAATTATTTTCTTTATTAAAATGAGATATTGTCAAGATATTAACATTAAAACATTCATATTTTTCCACTAATCATAATTCACATATCAAAAAAAATCTGATACACCTGAAGAAAATTATATCAATTCTTTTTTTCATTTATCCATCATTCGATTCGTCATGGAAATAAAATAAAACGGATTTCATCTTTCTACTTCGGTCCATTTTACACCTTCCGAGGACTGGATAAAAAAGGGACCGACCGAAGACCATTAAGAGGGTAAGAAAAAATATTTCTTATTCCAACAGCGACCGCAATGTACCTCGTTTCGGTATCCTCTAATCTCGAAGCGTACCACAGAAAGATCGAGCATATCGGGAGACTTGTTCTTCTGTTAGTGAATCACGGAGAAAAAATGAGAGGATCTACGAGAGAAGACGATGTCCCGGAAGATGGTAATTACCTCTGGAAGAAATTCTTTTTGGACCTCTGATACAGAAATGTATGTTTTTTCCTGCTCAGGGATTTGATGGAAGAATGAAAGATGGAAAGATCGACGATCGAATATCATCAATTCTTTGAATGAAAACTATGAATTGAATTCTTTATAAAATAAGATTATTTGAAAAAATGAAGAAGAATTCTTTTTTTTTTTTTGGAAGAAAACTATTCTAAAATTTTATATAAAAAATATTTTAATTTGTCATGAAGGAATTTTTATAATTTATTTAAAGAAAATTTAAGGGATGGTCTATTAAAGAAGAACGATCAAAAAATTTAAACCGTTGAATCTTATAAAGAAACATTCTAAATGAAAGACACGGATACGAGATTTTGAGACTCATTGTGAATCATCTGCAGGAACTCAATGAAATTCTTTCGTATTTCGAAGGGCCTTGGTTCAGGTAAATGGACTATTTGAAAGATTGAATTGACAAGCAAAAAAAGAGAAGAATAGAGCAAATATTTTAACCTGCTTAGGATTGAGTTTCTTTTTAATCAGGTTTGTTTAAAGAATCTGGACCAGAGGCTTATCGAGCACATTTTATCGTCTGTTTATATTTTTATACATTTGTATATAAATAGAACTTATATTTTCTAATTAAATTGATCATCGCTTTCAAATACTATTTTATATGATTATTATTATGGTATTTTATCTTATCATTGTTATAACATTGCTATCTGTTTATATTAATTACCAGTCCCTATATCTCTCATTAGATTGATAAATTATAATCATCAATCAAATCTGTTATAAAAAATTAAAGAAGAAATGATAAAAATGATAAAAGATAGTATAAATTATAATTTTGTCAAAAAATTATAATTTTAGATTAAATTTTATGTAAATGGACTAATCTTCAAAATGAGTAGGGATAAAAATGACTATTAAATCAAAATATCTGAGACATGATGTTCGAATTCCACTTTGAAATAAACTGGATAGCATGTAATTCACGAAGATATAAACATGTGAATGGGATTCACAGGAAAATCTTTTAAAAATTCAATATTACGTAATTCAAAAAGAATTATAATGCTACTGAAAACAGTACGTTGACTCATTAGAAAAAAATCTTAAGCTATTTTAGAATACGATATTATGTTATGAATAAAATCTGTTTAATCAATGGTCAGAAAAACGGTTATATCGTAGAGTAGCCCGGTTATAATAAGTCATTTGTGTGTTTACATTGAAAAAACTAATAAAAATGATTTAATATTATAAATCATAAAGTAATCGTTTCCTTATTAAAATTATTTTTTAATAAGGAAATTTTAAATTATTATTTAATAATTAAAATTTATAAATTCACAAAACATTTTAATTATTTACGTTACGCAACAATTTAAATTTATATATACAAAAATTATATTTGAAATATGTTTAAAGATAAAAATTAATAATATGTACTTACTTTGACTGTAGACTGCATTAGCAATAATTAACAATATAAATGTTCCTTTGAGCTTCATGTTTAAAATGTTCAGTTTTCCTTAAAATTCAATCTAGTGCGCCACCACTTGAATTCATTCACTTTCGATTATCGAGATCTGCCAAGATCAAACGCGATGCATCGATCAAACAAAATCATCCGCACAATGTTCATTGAATTACTGACATGTATAAATCATATTAATTATCGATAAAACAATACATTTCAGAAAAAAAAAGTATTAATTGAAATGAATTAGAATACGTCAAAAGATGAGAATGTAAAAGCTCGATTGTGAGCTTTCTTCGATAAAATGACTCTTCTCTTTCTTTCTCCTTTATTCTTTCTCTCTTGTTCCGTCCCTCTGAATAGTGTACCGTGAACCGAAGCGTACAGTACTTTCCACGAGTTTTACTGAGAAGGAACGTGATGAAATACTGTTTGATATTTTGTTTCTTCTTATAAACTTATTTATTTTAATTATAAATCTATTATAAATTGATCTTCACGATCACAATTGATAATTTAGGCACAAAAATTTCGGAGAAATTTCTTAGTATATTTTCTTCCTTTTTTAATGATTTATCAAAGAACTTCTATTTTGTAAGATAACAGTGATTAATTTTGTGTTAAAAATCACTTGATTCGTATTATGTCAAAGATTGAAACACTACGAAAAAAAGAGTTGAAATTAGAATCGAATATACGAAATAACCGCGAGCCACACCGTACCGCGGTTCGCAAACGAATGCCACTGAAGTTGCCGCTCTTCCGAATTCCGTGCCCACATAGGTGTGCGTGCGCCGTCTCCCTTCCACATGAATTTAGTTACCCCCACTAACGCACTGTTTCTTGGCTATGCGCACCATCTTCCCCCTGCTATGAATACACCACCGATGTGCAGCATTCGATTAGTAATGGGTCTGATCTAATTTCAAGCTTCTTCGATTTATAATCGCATTCAAAATAAAATTCAATTTTCCGTATTAAACGATTCTTTGGAAATAAGAAATAATACATTCTACATACGAATGTATTTTCAAAGAAATACGTGAGTAATAATTATTATTTATTATAACGCAAATTTATGTATAATTTAAAATGATTTAAAGAATATTCCAAAAGTATGATTTTGAGGTTAATCTTTAAAATTAGAAGATTATTTCATAAAGGCAAATCATGTTTTATTATAATAAATTTTTTTATAATTTTTAAAAGCATGTATTTAGAAAACAAGAATAACTATTTTGAGTAATGCATTTACACATGCGTGGCTAGCTTGATTCTGTTCCTACTTTTCCATCAGTCTCGAATCCGGTATATCCTCACTTCCTTTATCCCCACTGTATCTAACTGAGCGCGTGTGCAGTCGACGCGTCAATTATATCTGAATCGAAGACGATGTCTCATCCTAGTTATATTGCAAGGATGAAAGCATTCTGAATTTTCATTAATGAATTCATATTCAGATATATTTGCACTATTTTTCATCAATATGATCATAAAATAATTATAATCATAAATAATTATAATCAAATTTTAAATCTTAATATAATAGATAATAATTGCTCCATTTTTATTGTATATGTATGCACGTATTAATTATATAATAAATTTTTAGTAATAATCCAGTTATTATCTTGTGAGTATATTTATTAAAATTAGTAAATATTATATTTTTATATTTATTTTTTTATTGTTATTATTTATATTTTCTTTTTTTACATTCTTAATCTTTAATCTTTATTCGTTATTAAAATTTAATATAAATTAAATTAATTAAATATTTCCTTTTTAATTATTTTCCTAGTAACAATAATAATAATAATCTTTTATCTTTCATATTTCAGTTTTAAAGGAAAGAAGTCCAAAAATTCATCTATAATTAGCAGCAAGCTTATTGATTTTTCTATTTGAAAAAATAACGAAGTTGTGATATAATTTTGCAGTATTTCTCACAGCAAGCTCATAATATATGTTGTTTTATCATTAACTGCGAGAAATGCGAAGATTACAAGCATAGGATTCCGCGATTTATGAATGATTTGGAGGAGTGAATGAACGGGGTCGACGCATGCGCGCCACGATCCAGATTCCATTCCCATTCCAATCTTGTCTCTATTCTCTCTTTCTTTCTGCTGCACTCCAGTTCTGTGAACAGCTGTAGAATTCATAAAAAGATTTTTCTAATTGGGAAAATCTTTATCAAAGTTTCTCTACCATTATAGAAATGATATTAGTAAGAAAAAGAAAGCGTTTCTTTCATTGTTATGAAAATATTTACATAACTACATGGAAAGCAATCCAATCCAAAGTAAATCAAGCTTTTTGGTTTTACGATTTTACTTCATGACAAATATGAGTTTTCCAATCTGATAAGATCAGAATATTATATTATTTTTTTCTACATATTTTTCTCTTAATTAAATCATCATTTTTTTAAAAGTTTTATTTATTAAAGTTACGGATATAATATGAAATCAATAGTTTATATAATTTTCTTATAAACAAGAAAAAAAAGCATATGATTATTTTTGAAAACTCCACTTTCTGAAAATCATTATCTTTCAGACACAATTTTCTAAAAGATTTTCAAAATATTCATTTTCTTGTAAAGAACAATTTTTTTACAATGAAAGTAAGATTTTAGTTATATCTACAAATTTAAAAATTAAAAAATTACTTTTCATTCTTTTATTGTTATACAAATATATTTTTTTAATTATTATAGTATACTCTCGGAAAAGAGTATTTCTGATTCATATAATGCTCATAATAGCAAATTATTTTTCGATATAAGCTGAAAATTATAAGGTGAGAAAACCTCTGATTCAGTAAAATATTCAGTAAAATTATATGAATTTAATGTAGTAACATAACAATTGTAAAGATGTTGTCCAATTTATATATGAAAATTTTTTTTCCAATATAGTTTCAATAATGAAAAAAACGTGTAATTTTATTTTCGCATTTTTTTCAATAGTCTAAAAAAAAAAAGTAATTTAATAAGTAATTAATTTAATAAGTAAAAATCGTTTCAATGTTTGTGTAAGAAAGATAAAAAAATAAAACATTCTTGTCTATATGAATTTCATTATTCAAATTTCATGAATTTTTCTCTGTAAATTATAGTATTTTTAAAAATATTCTTTAATAATAAAATATACAAAAATGTAAAACTTGTAATTTAAAAAAAATACTAAAAGAGAATATTTTGTGATGAGAAAAATTATATCAAAAAAAATAATATGATAATTAATAATAAAAATATATCAGTGAGAAAATATATTAGTCAATTTAATTCATTTACTTTTTTTTTGCATTTCGCTATTCATTCTTAACTTTTATTGAAGATAGTTTGCTTTTATAAAACTGAATGAATGAAAGAACAAGTATTTTTCGAAATAATTTTCTTCCTTCATCCATAATGATTAATCCAAATACCCATAATTTTATTGATAATCTAATTCTTTAATTTTTAAAATAATTTAAATATTATTATGTAATTCAAAATTTAAATAAAACCAAAATTATTTTTTTTAAAATAAAAAAGAAAAACAAATAATATTGTTTATTAGATATTTTAATAAATTAGGTTTTTATTTTATATATATGAACTAGTTTTCTTTTTTTATTATATTTTGAGATATTTATGAAATACTTAATTCTCTTGCTATTTTATTTTCATTTCATGCACTAATTTCATTATAATTTTACAGTTAAGAAAAATTTTTTTTTAAAATACAAACTTTAACTATTATTTTAATTATAATCAAATATCAATTTTAATTTTTGTAACTTTACAAAAATTAACAAATATGATAATATTATCATACATCTTAAGTATACAAACTAATTATTAATATAATTACTTTGACATACTTTCAAAGTTATGTTTATTTAAACATAACTAAAATAGCAAAATTTTTATGAAAAATTCGAGGAAATGATTAATTAAGCTAATATGAAATATGATATACAGTAATATAATTTAATGAGACTAGGTCATGGTGAAGAATGCATCATAACATAACTATTAAAGAATTCTTCGCCTACATTAATTAAGAAGTTATTGTCAAATTAATAATGGCAGTATAGAGTAATCTTTTAATCATAATTGCAGCATTCTAATTAAATTTGGTCTCACGATAATTAAATGAAAAAAATTTGAGAACGTTCCATACTACAATATGTTAATATGTACATTTTTTTATTATATACGGAAATCAATTATTTTTTTGTTAAATTTTTTGTGAAAAAAATATTGAATTAATTATAACTTGTATTTCATTCATAATTATTAATATAAAAAATTATTATTAATATTATTAATATAATATAATATAATTATTATTAATATAAAGAAAAATGATTCTTATAGAAAGTATTAAATAAAAAAAATACCAATTAAAAATAGAATTTAATTTAAAATTATTTTAAAACTAATCTAAAAAATATATGTAATTTAATATATATAATTTTATATTTCATTATAATATGTCATGTATATATAAAATTATAACTATTATATTTAATTTATTATATTTAATAATAATTATAATATTAAATAATCAAATATGTTACCATTTTTTATTCTGCTTATTCTGCTTATGTTCTGCTTGAACATTTTATGTTCAAGAAAACATTATAACTTTTTCCATTCGTGGCAATCTTCATCATAGTGACAAGAAATCAGTAATGGTGAGTACTAATCATAAGTTCGTGGACAAACTTCTTAACGGCGGTCAATGTTTCTTATTATTAGTTCTTATTTTCTTTTTGATGAATAAATATCTTCAGCCATAATAAATCGAATGATGAACATTCAACGGCGATCGTCTATAGATATAAAAAAAAAATATCAGATATATTTTAACTAATTTTCAATTTTTTCACTTAAAAAGTAATAATATCGATGATCGATTGTCCTACAAATATCTGTCAAATATACAAAATTTATCCAATATCTGCAAAATTATATAGTTTTTCATAAGCTTTCGTTGTATAGCGATGAAACAAAATATTACGATAGAGCAACCTAAAACATTATTATATTTTTAATTTTAATTTGTAAAAATTAGTATTATTTTTCAGAGAATTCAAATATTAGAAATACAGCTGAGAAAAATAAATATTAAATACATATTTAATAAAATTCAATAGAATTTGGGCATTTAAAACATAAAACATATAACATAATTATATATTAGAAGTACAGAAATATTAAGAAAATTATTATTTTTTTTGAAAATTATAAATTTAATTTAATTTGGATATTTAAATTAGAGTTTGATACTTACTTTACTTATTTATTAATTTCAATTTTAATTCATTATAATTGCAATAAATATTCTTATAATTAGAAATTATAAAGAACTTCTCTTGTTTAAAATTTTACGAAACAATTATAAATATTATTAATATATAATGAAAAAACTATTAAAAAAAACATTAAAAATCGATGAAATTTCGAATTATTATTGTTATGAATTTAGTAAAAAGAATAAAAATTTCATAATAAATTAAGAAAACTATTTTTTTTCATAATAAAAAGCTGAACCGTATTTATTAATATATAGATATAATTAATTATATATAATCATAAATTATTTCTATTATTGTTCATATTTAAAATAAGAATACTTTAAAAATTTTATAAGAATATTTATCTATAATTATTCACATTTTAAATAATTGAAAGAATATTTCGAAAGAATCTATTTTTCGATACATTTAACTAATGCCAATCGTCAATAAAGCACTAGAATACTATTTAGTTACTAAATTTTGGTACTTTTAAATATTTGCATAAAAAGAAAATATTTAAAAAAAATATTAAAAAAATATCTAAATATTTTAAAACTATCTAAAATTGAATAATCATCTAATTTATATAAAAATTGTATTTAATATTAAAATTTAATATTTTTTAAAATGAATAAAAAATATATAAATCTAGAAATAATCCGATTTAAAAATTTCCAATTATGATTTAAAAAAATTAAAATTAAAAAATTAAGATAATTCAACATTTAAATAAATTTTTTTAAAATTCATATTTATAAAACGTTATTAATAATTATGAATAAAATCGTAATATAAAAGAAAAGAAGTTTCATTGTTATATGTTTGCTCAATACTGCGCAGTTTGAAAGGAATAATTAAATGGAGTGGCTTATGTATAAAAAATAAAACCTTTTATATATTTAGTCAATCAGATTACTATACAATGGAAAGTTTCGTTAGGATTGGCTGAAAGGGAAGAGCTACAAGTCAGTGTTCATAATAACTTTAAGTCCTATTCACATTGAACATTTTGTAATGCATGACTGAATTTCTCATAGTGTTTCTAGACGCATGTTCAACAACGACACATAATGAAGAACAGTTACGAATAGTTGCAAAGCGTCCTATCATAAGTACGAATTTCTCGGAAGTGAACGAATCAGAAAAATCGGTCCAGAGAGTAGGACACATTTGCTATATAATCCTCCATATTGCGCAGCGATATAATGCAAACGTACAGTTTTATGGAATTTCTTAACGAAAGATGCGAAACAGCTACCAGTGGTTAGTAGCAGTGCTGCCTTGTTCAGTCTATATGATATATATGATTCTGCGTACACAAGCAGTCAGTGTGGTGCATTCGGAATAATAAAATCGTTGATTGTCGATTCTTCTAATCCGTGAGCAGTGTTGTGTAGTGTCGCGTGAAGGTCGTGAACTTTTGCAAGATTATTCGAGAAGCTTGCAATCCGGAAGCACATTACGAAAGGAAAGGTTAAAAGGAAAGGTGGACGATCCTCCGCGAAAAGCCTCGGTAAAATGGCGGTGATCGGTACTCCGATTGGCGCTAAGCGATAGAAGAGGATCGCGCTCTATTCACGCTCGCTAAGTTTTGTTTTGATCTAGTTCGATATCTATTCTCACAGAAACCGGTCAATTCTTGTCATTTCAAATCATTCGGTTTGATTTCGTCGAATTCCATTTAGCATTGTGCGAAATTAAAACGGCGTCCCATTGACTGAAGATATATAATCTAGTCGAGGACGATCAAGGTGGTAAGAAACCACCGACGGAACGGTTTTCGACGGCCGTGATGCCGCATCGTTCCGACCTCGAATTTATCGAAAGGCCGAACGACAAGGACGACTCTATCAAATCCTTGTCGGCTTATCTATAGGTAAGTTTCGTGCCACGAGTGCATCTCTGCTTTCACCACTTTTATGTATTCTATAGTTCATTTTTTTATCGTTTTAACTCGTTATTCGGTATTATTTGTTATTTTCCAATATGATTTTAAAATTATTCACAAGTATTTTATCTTTGTTATTATTTTATGTTAGTCGCATACATTTAAGTTAGGTTAGGCTCTAGAAATTGATGACTCTGCATCTTAACGAGAATCGAGGCTGTTTTCGTTCCTATTGTCCTTCTAACGGTCGGAACTTCTAGAACATTAAAATTTACATTGCAACTGTATTGTATTTTTCCTAGAAAATTCCTTTGTTTACGTTGCTTTTTTTCCTTTTATAATCGATTATATGTTTCCTTATACAGATTCATTTAAATAACTATTCGCGCCGTCGACAGTACGTTTTGTCACGATTTGTCATGCTTTCAAGGCTTATCATGAGGTTTACGACGTCATTGTGTTGTTCTTTTTACGAATGTTGTGTTATAATTAACTATGTTCTAAATTAAAATTTTTTTTAATTCATATAAATTTGTATGATCTATGCCGTTTTATTAGTAAATTTTTTTATTAAATAATAATTAAAAAAATTATTGATTCAAAGATATATATATATACATATATGTATATATATTAATAACAATGATTTTATTTTAGTATCTGTTTTAAAAAACCATATGGAAAAATTTTGTAATCAACATAAAAATGATAAAGTGTTTTCTTTTATTTCATATTATTTTATTATTTTATTAAAACATTTAATTTAATAATCTAATGAATTTTATGATTTATATGGAATAATGATTTCGTAATAAAGATAATTTTTTTCGCAATAATTTTATTTCGCAATATAAAAAAAATTTGTGAAATAATATATAAATTTTCTAGGAAATTATTAAATAATATTCAAGAATATGAATTAAATTTTTAAAATATATTATATTTTTTAAATATATTCTATTAATATTATTATATTTATTGATTTTGAAATTCGTTGTTCATATTAAATAAGATTGCATAAACATTATATAAGTTATATTCTTTTATTCTTGATTTAATAATCTTTAAAAAATTTTAACAGTCAAATATAGAATAAAATTTATTAATATTTAATAATTATAAAAATGATTTTATTTATTAAAAATATAATAATTAATATAAGAAAAAAATTTATTATAGATTAATAAATTAAATTATCATATTTACATTTAATGAAAATTATATTAATTATTTTTATTAAATATATTGTAAAATAATGTTTCAGATTTTAAATTCTTGAAGAGAATCTATCTGTCAAAATGAAAATTGATCGCAATAGATTGAGAAAATATACATCAGAAGCGGTAAGTAATATTTTAATCATATTTTCTAAAAAAAAAATATTATACAATATACGCTAATATGTTAATTTCTACATGATTTAAATAAATTTTT
The DNA here is from genome assembly GCF_000469605.1 of Apis dorsata. Classification (NCBI taxonomy): domain Eukaryota; kingdom Metazoa; phylum Arthropoda; class Insecta; order Hymenoptera; family Apidae; genus Apis; species Apis dorsata. The sequence goes on from NW_006264040.1 coordinate 114,811, forward strand.
AGCCTGCAAAATGTCAGGCGCTTATAAACAAGTTGCGCTCATGCTCCCATGCAGAATTGCTAGAGGAGCTAAAGCAAATAGATGCATGGACTTTTGGTAAATGTGAATTATTTCATTGGGTCGATGTATTGGATCTTAGTGACAGCATTTTGGAAGAAGCTGCTGCTAAAAGCCCAGACAATCCATGGGAATTGGCTTGTGATCTTCCTCAAAATAGAGAAGTACAATTGCTATATAATTTTATTTTTTTTATAGACTATTATTCTTAAAAATATATAAATATATTTATTCTATTACTTATAGGCAAAAGAACTTCTCCTTTGGGTTCTACATCTTACAACATTATTAATTGAACATTCATATTCACGACATTTATACAGCAGTATGGAACATCTAGTGACTTTATTATCAAGCTGTGACATGCATGTTGTCCTTGGTGTATTAAATATTCTCTACATGTTCAGTAAACGTAGCAATTTCATTGCACGTTTAAACAGTGACAAGAGACAAGCTTTATTAAGTAGACTTACTCTTTTAGCAGAGGTAAGATATGTACATTAATTGATGTATGTTATATTAATATATAAAAAACTTATAAAAGTTCTAAATGCAATTTTTATATTTTAGAGTTGGGGAGGTAAAGAAAATGGATTTGGTTTAGCAGAATGTTGTAAAGAATATCCAGACAAGGTAACATAAATTCTATAAATAATTATAATTCTTAAAAAAATATATTGCATTTTTTTTTTAATTTTTTTAGCCACTTCCAGCAAGTGCCACAACATTGCATTTCGAATTTTATGCAGAAAATTCAACGACAGATTCAAATGCTACATCAAACATTGGCACAAAAAAATCTGGACAGACGAATTTTGTAACATGTATACATATAGAAAATGTAGATAAACTGGGTAAAACACCAGCACAAATTATGAATGATTTGTTAAAAGTCAATAATGTACCCCAAGATCGACAGGTAAATTATATTTGTTTTAGTATTAATTTTGATATGTATTTAATACTTAATAAATATAATTTAATATATATAATAATTTAATTATATATATAATAATTTAATATATATAAATTATTATAATATATTTAATTATTTAATGAATGTATATATAAATATTTAGGTTTGTTATTTTTTTTTTTTAGATTGCGTTATTTACACATATAAGATTAGCACACAGTTTTTCTGACTATAGAAGACGATTACAATGTGTGCACGCTCGGCTGCAGGCATTATCAATACTTGTATATAATAGTGAACTAGAAGAAAATGCACATAGTTTGCTGCATCCTGGACTTTTAGAAGAATTAGTTGAATTACTGGAACTTCCACATGCACATCTTGTTGAATTACGTGCTGCTGCTTTAAGAACTCTTACAAGTATCATTCATTTAGATCGCAATCCACATTTTCCAAAGTAAGAAAAAATATTATGCTAAAATTATAATTTTTCCGATATTTTTTACGAAATTTTGTTATCATTAATTTTTTGACTTATTGATTCATTTTAATTTATTTTAGAAAACCTAGTTCAAGATTAAATATGATAATCGACGTCACTGGAGCCAATTCATATCATGGATTTTTTCCTGTATTAATTCGAACTTGTATTTCAACATTGATTTCTCCTCAACCTGAAGGACAACCATTTCCTTTATCACTTGCAACAGCTTTATTTAGCTTTCTTTACCATCTTTCGAGTTATGAAGCAGGATGTGAAGCACTTGTTAGTTGTGGAATGATGGAAAGTTTGTTAAAAATCATGAATTGGCCTGGTAGCGAGTTTGAACATTTGACGGTAAAATTTTTTATAATTTCATTATATATTTAATTTCATAAAATACTTCCATATTTAATTTTAATTTCTTATTTATAGTTTGTAACAAGGGCAGTTCGTGTTATAGACTTAATAACAAATATAGATATGCAAGGATTTCAAGCTCATGGTGGTTTAGCCAGTTTTATTAATCGTCTTGATATGGAAGTAAATGTTTGTAGAAAAGAACAACCATTTGAAATAGAACCGATACATTATCAAGATAATTCTCAGGCCACTCGTGAAAGATCAATGGATCGTGATGAAAGTTCTACGTCTTCACGAGCTTTTGATGAGCGTGAAGAATCATCTAATCCTATGGAATTTTCGGAAGATGAGAATATGAGTTCCAAAACCGATGATAAAAATGAACAAATACCAGATTATTCAGCTGGAAAAACTGGAAAAACTTGTCTACCACAGCGAGTTACGCTTTTAAAAGCGTTATTAAATTTTATTAAAAAAATTATTCAAGATCCTACATTTTCTGATAGTATTAGACATGTTATGGAGGGTACTTTACCTTCTTCTTTGAGACACATTATCAGTAATTCAGAATATTATGGTCCTTCTTTGTTCCTTATTGCAACGGATGCTGTAACAGTATATGTTTTCCAAGAGCCATCTTTATTATCTTCTTTACAGGATAATGGATTAACTGATCTTGTATTGCATGCTTTACTAATTAAAGAAGTAATTAACTTGTTAATTTATTTTAAAAAATATAATGTATAATATATTAATGAAAATGATATAATATTTATTGATATAATATTTTTATTTACAGATTCCTGCTAGTAGAGAAGTTCTAGGATCACTGCCTAATGTATTTAGTGCTTTGTGTTTAAATCAGCGTGGGCTAGAATCATTTGTAAAACGACGCCCTTTCGAACGCTTATTTAAAGTATTATTATCGCCACTTTATCTGCCTGCAATGAATCGACGTCGTAGCACAGATCCTTTAGGTGATACTGCTTCGAATTTGGGTAATGCAATGGATGAATTAATGCGACATCAGCCAAGTTTGAAGGTTGATGCAATTGCTGCTGTTATAAAGGTATTATATATTTTTTTTTCTTTTTTTTTTTGATACACGTAATATATTTTAAATATAATTTCACACAATATTTGTTGAATCTAAAATCAAAGACGAATAATAAGTAATAGCAATAAATATATATTATTCATATTAATATTTATATATTTTATTTTTGTATATAGTTATTAGAAGAACTTTGTGTACTGGGTTGTGATCCTCGTTATATATGCTTGCAAGCTGAAGATAAATTCGATAATTCTCAATCAAATACTACTTCTGGAAATCGTCAATCTTCTGGACAATCTGTTGGAGTTGGAGTTGGAGATTCTGGTGCAGGAGGAGGAGGTGGTAGTGGAAGTAGTAGCGACGAAGAAGAAGAGGATGAAGAAGAAGCTAGTACAAGTTCTCATCCACAACGTGAAGAACAATGTTCATCATCCACTGCTCAACCAGTTCCACCACCTCAACCTAGAGAAAAAACTCCAATAGCTTTAATGGAATATATACAAAATGTTACAAAATTCGTTGATGCTATTCTTAGTAATAATTCGACGGATGATCATTGTAGAGAATTTGTCGCCCAAAAAGGTCTCGTACCATTATTGTCAATTTTAGGATTACCCAATCTTCCAGTGGATCATTCAGTTGCCCAAACGGCACAAGCTGTAGCTACAGTTTGTAAAAGTATTTTAAATCTCGCACATGAACCATTAGTTCTTAAAACTGGTCTGTCTCAATTGAATGAAGTTTTGAATTTGCTAAAACCATTATACAATTATATGGAAGCTCCAGGAGGATCTGTTTTATTACATGAACTTGTCAATGCTCCGAATCTAGAAACAGCTTTTACTAGTGATACGGCAACACCTTTACTTCATGCTATGAATGCTGCTTACGGATATATAATAATGTTCGCACAAGTGTGCCGTACCAGTCAAAGTGAAATCAGAAACTTGGCTATGAATCATTGGGGCTCTGAGCTTGGTTTGACTGTTCTGAAAGGTTTATCAGAACTGTACACAGCTCTGATCTGGGAAAGCACAGCCTTATTAGCGCTTACCACGGAAGATTTTATTCCGGCTGGTTGTGATTTTGGAAAAGAAGATATGGATAAACTTATACGTCCTGAATCAACAAATGAAGGTGAAAGTACTAGTTGGTCTGGTGCTACATCTACAGATATGGGAAGTAATGGGATGACTACAGCTATGGAAGCTTTAAGCACTGATCCGCCTCCTATACCTATGGAAGTAGACGAAAAACCAAGTGTTAGTACAGGAAGAATATCTCCAAACTCTCATCGACTTACATATCCTAAACATTTGTTGGGACTTACATCTAAAATGGGCAGAGCTTTAGCAGAACTCTTTGCTATACTTGTAAAGGTAAGTAAGAGATTATTCAAAATTTCAAAATATATTTTCATTTCTAATTTTAATATTTAAATTTATTCAGCTTTGCATGGGCTCTCCAATTAGACAACGCAGAGGACAACAGATGCCTCCAATACCAGCCCTACCTTCACAAGCGTCTAGAAGTGTAGCAACTGCTTTAAATTGTGTATTAATTCGCGGATTATCATGGGATAAATTACCACCATCGACAGTACCAAAACTTCAAGTAACCTTTTTGATGTGCACTCTAAGTTTTGTATCTCCTGCACTATTTGATGAAAAGGGATATCCATTTCATTTAATGCTTCAAAAGTTCGTTAAACTCGGCGGACAAAATGCATTTTTCGCGTAAGTAAATTTAATAATGATATTAATAAATATAATTTTTTAAATCCTTAATAATTCATATTTTATTTCGAATAATATTTTTATATATTTTTAGTGCTTTTCATTGGGTATTATCTGGAGGAGGACAGTTTCCGTTATCTGAAGGATTAGAGCATCCAAATTTACCTGATTGTACTGGAGAATTCTTAGATGGTTGGTTGATGATTTTAGAGAAAATGGTGAATCCTAAAACTCTTCTTGATTCTCCATATGTTGTTTCTTCAAAATGTACTGGAATATACAAAGTATATGAAACATTTGATCCTATAAAATATCTTACGGATATTCATAAGGTTTGTTTCAAAATAAAATAATATTTTATGTTATTGATTATATTTACATTTTTTATCAATTATAGGAAGCTTTTGAGGCAGTGATGTTAATGTGGGGAAAGAAACCTTTAAAAAATTATGGAGTTCATATGACAGAACTTATTTTATCCATCCTAAGACATATTTTACGAAGTGAGCAGATAATAAAGGTATACATATTTTATATCTATGCAAAATATGTAGAATTAAATATCTTTATGTACGAATCTTTACGAAAGAAAATTAAAAAAAAAAACAAATTTTTTTAAAATTAATTCCTTTATAGGAACATGCTGAAAAAGAAGAAAATAATGAAGGAGGTATTAGTGGTAGTACTAGTGGAACTAGTGGAATTGGAAGGGGTGGAACAATATCCGATCGCAGAGAAGAACCAGAAGCAGATGTAAATCCAGAACATTTAAGACAGTTAATGGATATGGGTTTCAGTAGAGCTCATTGCATAGAAGCTTTGCTTCATACATTGACAGTTGAACAAGCTACTGATTATTTGTTAACTAATCCTGCTACTCTACGTCGATCAGATGTACCAGCAGGTGATGTAAGCGGACAAGACTTAATAATGGATTTAGAATTGGTAGACGATGATCAAATAATGCATGCCATAGCGATGTCGCTTGGAGAAACGGCGGAAACGCGAAATGTTTTCAGCACAGAAGAATCCAGTTCACGCGAAGCTACTACTATAACTGAAAGCATAGATAAATTTACACAAAATGCTTTAAGTCAATGTTTAAATTTATTGGATCTCATGCCTGATACTGTATACAGAATTTGCGATTTATTAGTTGCTATCGCTAAAAGAAACGGAGATGAATGGCGTGATAATATGTTACGACAACTTATGAAAGAAATTGGTGGTTTAGTAGATTATTTAATCGAAGTTGCTGAAAGTCAAGATCCGAATGCTGGAGTAAAATTAGTAGAATGTAAAGAAGCTAATAAAGTTACTGGACGTATTTATCTATATACAATGTTCTTTGAGGGAACATTCCAAGAAATGCGAGTGCCCTGTGCTCAAATCGTAGAAGAATATGCTATTTTAAATAAACTCGTACGTTTATTAGTTGTAAGTGAGGGTCCGTTAACTGCAAGTAAAAGTAAAATTGTCAAAGAAGGTAATAAAGATACATCATCTACGAAAACTAGAAAATGGCTTGCACCTTTGTTATTGCTGATAGAACGTTTAGAAAAAGTAGCGGTACTGACAAAGAGAAAGGAATTAATGTATAAAGTAACAACCAGGATGTGGAAATGGTTCGATCTCAGCACAGGAAAATGGAATTTATATTCTCCAGTAAATAATCGAATAATTAATGATGCATATTGGGCTGGCGAGTCTAGTACTAGAGTAACATGTAACAGGCGACGATACGTAATTAATTTTTCATGTATGACTCAAGTTAATGAAGAAACTGGTAATAGAAGACCTATCACGATGGGCTTTAAATTACATACCGGAAATGAAGATGGTGGATCAGGTTCTGATACAAATATGGACACTGACGAAAATCGAATAGAAGATAAACGGAACACAGTTTTGCAAGGGTTAGATCCTAGCATGGCTCCAAGTATCATACGCGCTTGTGTGAGATTGATGGCTATTCCAGTAGATCGAGATGCTTTACATGCAGCTATGAAAGTTTGTTTGAGACTTACAAGAGATTATGAAAATGCTGAAATATTTGTTCGTGAGGGTGGTGTGAAACTTCTTCTAGAAATGTCTCAAGCAAGCAGTTTCATTGGATGCATAACTTTAAGTACTCTTTTAATAAGGCATGCTTTAGAAGAACCATGTACTCTTCGATTAGCCATGGAAAAAGTAATTCGTAGTCGTACTCAAGGTAATATTCCTCCAGCTTGCAAAGAAATCTTATTTATGACACGTCAGATTAATAGCGCTGTATGTCGCAATCCGGAAGTTTATAGAGAAGTTTGTGAAAACATTTTAAGAGTAGACATTCGTCTATTAGGAAAAGAGGATGATGATAATAGATTAATTGTCAAGGCACTTCCACCAAGTCACTCATCAGTAATGCCTATGGTAGAGAAAGCTTCAATATCTGTTGTAAAAGATCTTCTGAATGCTCTTATAAAACCTATGCCAGTTGTCTCTGATGAAAAGTCTTCTACACCAACAAGGAGTCCAGAAAAGAAGACATCTTATTCTAATGTTGGAAGTTCATCTTCTCGACGAGATGTTCTTAGAAATAATGCAACAACATCAAATGATACTCTTGATGATGAGGATCAAGTTTCTCAAATAATACCAATGAAAATTTATCCAGATAATAGCAACAACAGTAAAGTGGAACCAGAAGAAGCAGAAAAACCTTTATTAACAAAATCTGCTATTTTGAAGATACTTGCAGAAGCCGTTCGCTCATATAGTGCGGTCGCAAGTTTGATTACAGAGCATGCATATCGAGCCGGACAAAGTGAAATGGTTCCTGAATACACAACAGCTCTTGCTTTCCTTTTGGATAAGCTTTTACCAATGTCACCAGAAAATTCAAGTGACAAACAATGCAGCAGTATGGCGAGAATGTTGATAGCTGCTATTGCTTCCTGTAATCATTCTCCAGATGTTCAAACAACTTTAGTAACTGAAGTAAAAGCAGCTTTAACAAGAACTCTAGCTCTTCCTGAAAGTTCTGAGAAACATGCACAAATTCAATTATTAGTTGGATTAATCTCTACCATGATTGATAGTTGTCCACCAACTTCTTACAATCAATTGAGGACCTCCTTGAAGATGCATCAGTACAACAATGTTAACTATATTGTAAGAATTATGTTGAGAAAAGGAATAATTACAGATTTAGCAAAAATTCCACATAGTCTGGATTTATCAAGTCCAAATATGGCTGCTACCATCAATGCTGCTTTAAAACCATTGGAAACGCTTTCACGAATTATAAATCAACCAATGCCAGGTGCTATTAATAACAAATTTACAAAACCAAAAAGTAGAACAGTTCAAGAAGAGCCTATTGGAGAACAAACAGGAACTACAACATCAGAAGCTACACATGCTGTTGGTGAAGAAACAAACGAAGATGCAGAGAATACAGAACACGATATATCTGTTACTGCGGAAAGTCTTGAACCTACTTCGGAAAGTCAAGTACACGAAGACGAAGCTGCTTTAGAAGACATTATGGATCAACTGCTTGAAAGGTAACCATATATAATGTTTTATATTTTTTAAATTTTCTTTTTTGAAATATTAATTGAATTAATAATATAAAAATTTTAATAAATATATATATACATATTTTTAAATTTGTATAAGCTACTGTACTTATAGTCAAGTAGTGTACTATTTTCCAGGGACGGGCCGGGCGTGACGGAAGATCAATCTTCTCGACCACATAGACCAATGGACATTGATGAAGAAAGTCTTGCAATAAGAGATGGAGAAGCTGATTTTGATCCAACTCGAGATGCTACGGTAAGAATATTTTATATTAATTATTTTATTTATTTTTTTTTATAAATCAAAATATTTAAAATATAGTGATTTTTAATATATTTAATTTTTATTTTATGGAATTATATCTTTTAGGAGGATTTAATGAGTTCTGATTCGGATTCTGATAGTAACCCATCTGATGATAATGAAGATGAAGTGCAAGATGATGAAGATGAAGAAGAAGAAGAAGAAGATGATGGTAACTTTATTATGTTATATATAATAGAAATATTTATTTAATGGAATTATATTAATATTAAAATTTTATTTATTAGGAGAAGAAAATGAAGAAGAAGAGGAGGAAGAAGAAGAAGGATCCTCAAATTATGAAGAAGACGGAATTGAATTCTACGAAGATGTAGGAGAAAGTGGTGTATTCAGAATGATTCCATCAACAGATCGTGATGGTAGTAGTGTCGTAATGATTCGACATAATATAGATAATCAAGACAACGTGAATTCTTCAACTACAGTTACACCACGATCTAGTCTTCCATGGAGTACAACATTTCCTCTTCCTTTGGGACTATTTGAAAATCCTCCATCAATTTCTGAAAGTAGTGGTGAGCCTGAAATTATGATAATAATAATATCAAAAAATAATAAATAATTATATTATAATTGATATTTAATTATAATATAAATTGATTTCTTTATTTGCAGGTATTAATTCCCATTCGTTGCTAATACCACAAGGAGGTTTAGATGCTACTAATACAAGAGGTCAGAGAGCTGTACGACCGCGAAGATATCAATATCTTCAATTACCAAATCCACGAAATCCAAATCCACCTGTAATATTGCAAAGGTAAATTAATTCAAATTGAATATATTAATTATATTTATATAAATTTAAATTTAAAAATATATAAATTTTATATATATAATATATAAAAATATATATTTTTGTATATATAAAAAATAT
>NW_006264040.1:124506-128748 GCF_000469605.1 Apis dorsata
ATAAAAAATAATTAGAAATTTTTTAATTATATAAAATATAATTAAATAATTTAATTTCATACATTAAATTTTTATAAAATAATATATATATTGTATTTGCAATGAATAGACTTTTAGGTCCAGCTGCACAAGCAATTCCATTATCTGCCAGTCAGGTTTTGGCTTCCAGTTTTCGAGATACACGCGTTGTAGTAATGGATAATGGTGTTGGAATATTAACAAATCAAGAAGAAGAACAAATAGATTTTGTGGTTTGTAGATTATGATTTTTATTAATTTATTTTTATATTAATTTATTTTTTCTTCATTAATAACAATTTTTTTAGGATCAATCTGGTTATCTTTTCGGATCTAGTCTTGCAACTACAGTAAATAATACTCCTACTGCTTTACATTGGTGGATTGAAGAAAGCAAATTATTAGATGGAGACTCCCAGACGGATTGCTGTGTCGGTAAATATCAATATTAAAGATATTGATAAATTTAAAAAAAAAAAAAAAAGGATTTTGGAAAAAAAAAATAATTTGTTTTNNNGGTGTTGTACATAAACTAATTCCTGGATTGGAAAAACGTAGAAATGCAGAATTGGGAGAACGACGTGAAAGACGTAAAATGCAATACGCTTCTGAGAAAAAAAATGAAAAAGACAACAAAGATGGAAAAGATCATTTAAATAATACAGAATGTATATTGATTATTATTATAATTAATTATTTCAGTTGTATTACATTTTACAAATAGCTATATACACTTATTTATAATTATATTTTTTAGCTGGTTCTTCTACTATAATATCTATGGATGAACAAATATCAACTGCATCAACATCACAAAGAGAAGAAACGAATAATTTTGTTCCTAGATTTGAAACTTGCGTGGAAACAACTCGATTAGAACGCACGCTTGACGAAGATATAATTGGTACAGTTATCAAACATTTATATTAGCCAAAATTTAAACAAAAATTAAATTATTAAATAAAATTAAAATTTTGATCATATCAATTTTTAGATGTAACTGGTGAGATGGATGCAACCATTCAAGAAGATGAAGAACGACCACCACCTCCCCCACCAGAAGAACAACCAACAGAACCTAGAGATCCTAGAATAAGCAATCGAAATCCAACTTTAGAACTTGCTGAAAGTATAGTGGATTCTGTACTTGGACCTTGCGCGTCTGAAGCAAGCAGATTAAGTAATTTAATTTTAAAATTATTTTTTATTATTATTAATTTCTTTTTTCAACACAGAAACTTTTTAACAATGAATTAATTATATTATAATTAATTACAGGACAATCTGAACGCACCGTTGAAGGATCTAATACTAATGAAACATCTAGTCGACCTAATACGTCCATAGTTGTTGATTTCAGTCAAGAACCTAATGAAGATCTATTAAGAGAAAGTGATTCATCTGAATGGATAAGAATTCTTACGGATGACAGTCAATCAAATGTTGAACGAAAGTGAATAACTTTATATATATAATTAACTAAATTTAATTCATTTAATTAATTAATTAAAAATTAAATTTATTAATTTAACATATTCTTGATACAGTGCGAATATTCTCAATCAAGTACCTACCACTTCTGCGTCGGAAAATATTAATCCAGAAATATCAGAACAACAACAGCAGCAGCAACAACAACCATCTCTACAACAGCAGCAACAACAAGAGCCACAACAGTCACAAGAACAATCGCAACGACAACAACAAAACCAACAATCTCAAGAACAACAATTACCAGATGGCGTAGATCCTTCTTTCTTAGCTGCATTACCCGAAGATATGCGTGACGAAGTTATTGCTGAGCAACTGAGGTATTTATCATATTACTATTTATATAATAAAATTGAGTAGAAATAAATCTATTTCTAATTCATTGATTCTAATTTTTGCAATTTTCATAGACTTCAACGAATTCGACAACGAGCACAGGCAACTGTAGTCGAAGAATTAACAGGGCCAGTTGAAGTTAATCCTGAATTTTTAGCTGCTTTACCTCCAGCAATACAAGAAGAAGTTCTTGCACAACAACGATTGGAACAACAACGTCACGCAGCCGCAAGTGCCAATCCAGAAGATCCAGTTGACGCAGCTGCATTTTTCCAAAATTTACAACCTTCTCTTCGACAAGCGGTCAGTCAAGAAGTCATAACTTTTATTCATATTTTATTCATATTTTTTTTATTGAAATATTTCTAATGTTTTGTTTTTATTTTTCTTTTTTTATTAAAATATTTAATAATATATAATTTTCTATTTTTCTTATATATACAGATTTTAACTGATATGGAAGAATCGCAAATATCCGTTCTTCCACCAGATTTAGCTCAAGAAGCTCAAAATCTTCGAAGAGAATGGGAAGCTCGAAATAGACATATAATGCAAGATCGATTTCTTAATCACGTTAGTCAAGGAAATGCCGCCTTATCTAGTATATTGCGAAATTCTGGAAGAGGTAAATGACAAATATCATATATTTATATTTGAAATATTTAATTACAAAACATTAATAATTAAACGTAAAATAATAGGTAGAGGTGGCGGTACGCGTTATGCGATTCATACAGTAGCACAAAGAGGATGGCAACCATGGACAAATGGTGATCCTAGTATAACGCATCATGGAGCGGGTCTACGACTCAGAGGCAGACAATTATTGGATCATGAGTCGATGGCTTGCGTATTGGTATTACTGTTTGTTGATGAACCAAAAATTAATACATTAAGGCTTCATAGAGTTATCAGGAATCTTTGCTATCACGGTAGCACAAGGGAATGGGTAGTTAGAGCCTTACTAAGTATCATGGAAAGAAGTAATGATGAAAATAAAGATATAGCCATGGACTTTGGTGGAAAAATCAGAAGGAAAAGTTTAGTGCCCATGATGCATCACGATTATTGGTAAGATATTTTATTTTTTAAAGACAAATATCATATTTTATATAATTATATCAAATCTTTTAATTTTTTTCTTTTAGTGCTCCTAAAATTTTTGATCAAAGAAGCAATGCACAGTCATGGTTAAACATCAGTATTGATGCTGCGCTTGGATGCAGAGCAAATGTTTTCCATATTATTAGACATGGAGGTAAAAAATCAGAAAGACAAGGTAATAGTATCGCCATCCATCCTCAAGCAGCTCCTACAGTATGCAGGTAAATTAATTAAATTATTTATATGTATGCCTAAAAAAAATATAAATGTATTTTAAAGACAATTTATATATTTTACAAAGAATTTTTAAATAATTTAATTAATTTAACTGCATTTTTTGTAGGCATACATTAGAGTTATTAATATCATTGGCTAAAGGCTTTCCTGGTTATTTTGTACCAATCAAGTCTAAAGAATCAGATGAAAAAGAAAATAATAAAGAAAAAGATTCAAGTAACAAAGAAGAAGTCGGTTCGAAAAGTAAATCCACATCAAAACCAGGAAAAAGTGATCAACCTGATTTTTGGGATATGTTATTGAAACTTGATTCATGTGCTTCGAAAAAAGGAAAATCAGTTGCTAGATCACACTCAAATTCAAATTTAGGAAATGATACGGAACATAATATCACAACTTTTGAGTCATCCGCTTTCGGTCAATTAATTTCAATGCTAAATTGGTCGGTTATTAAACGTAGCAGTCAATTAACGGACAAAGTGTTGAAATTGTTGTCTTTAATTTCAATCGGATTAACGGAAGTAAATCCGTATCGTAGACAAGAAGGAAACAAGAATAAAAGAACAGATGTGAATAAAGAACAAAGCATTGCTGCACCAGAAGAACATCTTAAATTGGCTGTGCAAGTATTGACGAGTAAGAGTTGCTCTGAAGAAGGACTTGAAGATGCAACAGCTTTGTTGCTTAATTTATCTCATTGTCCTGATCCTACTAGACAATTGGTAATTGCTTAAGTTCTATTTATATACATTTAATATTTATATATTTAAAAAATTTTAAAAATTATTAATTTAATAAAATAATTTTTACAGATATTAAAATTACTCTTAGAAGGTGCCATGGAATTGGCTAATGTTGTTTGTGAACACATTAAAGATTTATTAATGGAGTTAAAAGTTTTGAATCGTGAACTTAGACGAAATTCTATCGAAGAGCAACCGTCAACTAGTACTGGAGGTTCGCGTTGGGTTCTTTTAGATAGGTATGTTTTTTGAATTATGTACAAATACACAAATACTATCTTTTTCATGTTTTTTTTTTTTTTTTTTTTTTTTT